>NW_026596101.1:3710558-3743011 GCF_907164565.1 Psammomys obesus | reverse complement strand
ATCTATCTATCTATCTATCTATCTATCTATCTATCTATCTATCTATCGTTTAGCATTTATTTTTCTTGGCATTTTTTTTCATAAAAACAATACGAGCCTATGGTATGATATGTGGAAGGTATGTTGAAGCAACAGATGCTCAGCTGAGTTTATAGATATAACAGCACCGTATTGACATTTATGAACATTTTCCCTATGGATCTTTGCAGTCCTTTAGGTACTAAGTGACAACAATAATGAGTGATAAACACGTTCGCGAACTCCTTGGAGTGTGACAAGTCCTTTATGTGAACTATCTCATTTCATCAGCACAACAGTGTTAGTCTGGTGAAGATAACATCTCCATGATTTTCCTCTGGAGAAAATGAAGTAGCTTTTGCAAGACTCAAACTCACTTGTGAAGCACTGCAAACATATGTTTTAAACTATACCAGGTCTGTAATCTGACTTCTGAGCTTGCTTGTTATTGTTTTTCACTTTTGTGCTATTGAAATTACTTGCTTGCAACATCTTAAACTTTGTGAGCCATCTTCTCTTATATGAATTGAGGATGTCACAGCTATCATTAAGGTAGTCATTGGCACCAATCACTTGTTTCGCCTGTGTTTCTTCTAGGTTTTTTAATTAGAAGCACATTAAATGAGATGGCATTGTTACTTGGGGCTCCTTTTCTGGAGCTATAGTGTTAGCAGTTCTCTGTGAATGGACTTGAAGTAGCATATGGATCAGCAATCCTGTCCTTTTCAGCCTGGGTCAGTGTGGCAAACTGGGACATTACACTTTATTTCGGCAAAATATGCAATTAAATATGGACTTTAAGCTCTTCAGTCTTTGCCTAGTTAACTGAGGCTCAGCCTATATTTCCTTGATTTTTTTTTCCTTTTTTTTCCTCTAATAGTCTTATAAGCTTCTTTTGTATTCCAGTTGAGATTGTTCTTTATCTAATCCATGACCCAAGTAAGGTATAGCATGTACCTATTCACGGGCAAACTTTAAGGATATTCCTGAAAATTCTAAAAGGAGAAAGAAGAGCAAAAAGTCCTGAAGTCAGTTCGGTTTCTATTGTATCACCACTCTCCAGCCAGCACGTGGTGTTTCCCAGACAGTACCCTAAGCTCCTCTTACACTTACCTCACAACTACAGCAGCGATAACCCCTGGAGGCAATTCAGAAGTCCAGTGAGCTGTGGAGAAGGCATTCCCAAAGCATGAAAGCCTTCATTCGACATCTTTCATATTTGACAGTTTGTCATCTTACTCCTCGGGGGAACAGCTTTTTCTGTGTGCTACAGGATTGTACTCAACCAAAATGTAAATGGGCAAAGGGAGAGTTGCCAGAATTAGGTAGGAAAAAGGCAAAATAACTTTTATTTTCTGTTGTCTGACAGCATTCAGAACATACACGCAGCATGACTCTTCAAGAAAAAGGAGTGCATGACTCAGGGAATGTATTCATGTCTCTTCTATCTGCCGTGACTGTGATGTGGAGATGGTGATGATTGTAATGATGATGACGGTGGTGGTGGTAATGATCAGGTAGCTTTATGGATTTCTCCTGGATAAAAAATACATAATTGCAATAACTATTTATCATTTCTATAATCCTATGACGTGACATTAGGATTATTCTAATGCCTTCACTCTTGTAAAATAGAGAAAAAACTTACCCTAGATCATGAATTGGTGGTATACAGGAAACACTTGACCCAGGGATCTTCATAAACTCTATTGCATGACGTAGAATGAAATAATTACGAAGTGAAAGAACATAAACCAAATCCTGACACAATTCAACAGATTCATAGACATTATTTAAAAATAGTTGTGTGTGACTGAACTAAAATCTTTCTAGATGATGGAAACCCTGAGAGAAATTGCTCTGAAATAATTGTCTTCTCGTATTCCGTTCTTGTGTCTTGTTTGGTGCTAAGGATGGTTACTGCATAAATTACCCATGAGAATCCAATCAGATCCCTAACCCATCTCTTGTGTAGTGCTTGGCCTCACTGAGGAGGCTGACTTTGTTCTTTTCAATGGTTACAAACCAAACATGCAAATCAATCTACCTTATTATATATGTGTGTGTGCAGGTGTCTAGGGGTTGGAAAACCATGTAGAAAGAAAGAAAACTCCACAAAAACATCCACATAGGACTCAAGCATCATCTTTCCTGATTTTGTATTGATTTCAAGCACATTTTACAAACTTACCTTCCTGCTAGGCCACTGTTTTTACTGTGTTATTTAAGTAGTAGTAGTAGTAATTTCAGACCATTGAATAACTCATTAGTCTTTTTACTTTCAAATTCTGAAAAAAAAATGACATTTATGTTTTCTATGGATAGCGTATAGTCTTAGGCTACCTCATAAGATAGGATATTAAGCCATCTCTCTTTCTTTGGGAGCAAATGAATAACACCCATGAAGATCCATCACAGTCTTGAAGGAATGCCTACAGAAGGAAAGGTGGAAAATATTTATATAAGAGTAATGTCAATACACACATACGCACACACAGAGATGTCTATATGCATGTATGGTTGAATGATATATATCTATAATTGCTCTCTATGTGAAACATGTTCTCTTGTTTTCCAAGTTGGCCAAAAATTTAATATCTAGTTGAAGATGTCCTTGAACTTCTGGTCCTCCTGTTTGCACTCCCAAAGTTCTAGAAAACAAGGATGCAGCACTACACCCAGTGTTTTATACGGTGCTGGTATCAAACCAAGGGCCTTGTACATGCTAAGCAAACACCTTACCACCTAATCCATCCTCATCAAACTCTTATATTTTGACAATGAAAACAATATTTAAAAGTTTAATCCCTGTAAGTCCAATGGTAAAACAAAATATGGTTTAAGTACAGATTTAACCAATCCATAACTCCCAAATTTTGGAAAATTTTGTTAGTATGGAGCAGTCCTGAACACACTTATTTCATTTCTTTCTACATTTTTCTTCTCTTGCCGCACCGAAATTAAAGTATAAAGTGGTGTCACATATTAAGCAGTCTAGGAAATGGATATGACATTAGATCTGAATCTCATAAGTAAATTTTAGATGCAATAAAATTCACATCAGAAAAAATACTGCAATATTATTTCATCAAATATGCTGTAATAGTGAAAGCCAATCTTATTTCTAGCTAATAAAAAAATAATTCCTTAGGTGATGTTATATTATGGTATCAAACAAATTTCTGTCATCTGCTTTGTGTAGCCTAGAAATATTGGTGAAAAAGAAAGAGTGAACTAAACATCAATTGGAAATGAAGTTGTCATTTTTAGTGCCCTCCCTTTTTAGTGAGTTTTCTAAAATAAATGGGACTCACCTTCTTTTGAATACATAATACACAATAATGATTTTAATGTGTTTTATATATTACTAAAATATTATATTAGTCTCCACATTTTCATTTTCTACCACAATCTATGCAGATAAATAAATATAGATAACTAATATTATATAAATAATGTATATTGGGACTATGTCTTCCTGTATGTGTTAAAAAATTATACAATCAGACTTATTTATATCTTGAGTATTATTGCAGCTATTATGTAGGCAATAGAAGCATTGCATTAGACATGAAAAAGGTCACTGCTGTTGGGAACTGACTGGTGTGGATGTTTGAAACACTAGGTAAAGGAAAGCCAAAGTCTCTATGGAGCCTCTGATAGTCATTATCAACAGAATTATGAATCTCTAAAAAGGCATGGTGAGCAACAAATACAAAATTGGTTGGAATTTGTATCCTCCATGGACTCTCTCCTATGACTCATTTTGCAAGGGACACACATAAAGAGACAATAATATTCCACCACAGCCAACAAATAGTTTCTGTTAATCAGGTATATAATGAATGTTATTAATCTCGGTACTCAGAAACTAGGTATATAAACTCTGAGATTTAAAGAACCAGTCTAGTTAGAAATCAAATGCATAAACATACATGTATATATATGCATATGTGTATACCTATGCCTATAAATGCATGTGCCTTATGTGATCATATATACGTATGCAAGTCAAGTTGTTTTCAATGCTGAAACTGAACAGACTGCAGAGAAGGTGTACGGAAGCTGAGTGCAATTCCAGTTTGATTCTGACTGTCATCTGAAATAAACATTTCAAGGAGTCAGCTGGTCTGATCTTGAGAGAACAACATTTTCTTGATGGAGCAGTATGATGGAGGGTAATGGGTTGCCAGTCTGCAAATGATGAGCATTCATAGGTACTGTGGCCATTTCTATTTACAGGTTAGTGTAATAAAACTCTGAAATGTTATGTCATCTGACTAAGGACATACAGAAAGGAAAAGATAAGTCTATATAGATTTTATTGGATCCCAAGGACCACAGCTGAGATCCTTGAAAATAAAGTAATTCCTTACAGTAAGTCTGAGTAGGTACATTAGCGTGTAGGATCCATCAGTGTTGGAAATCACATCAAAATAGTTGGGTAGTATTGACTTTGTACATAGTGTGCTTTCAAGGAAGGGGAAGGCAGAGCCAAGTATTCCCAGTTTACTATCTCCAAATTCAAGATACAGGTTAAATCATTGTTCCTCATGCAGGTCATTGGAAGACAAATATAAACTTAAATATGATAACACTTCAATGAAAAGAAGTATCAGGAAGTTAGAAGGCACTCAACACTCACAGACCATAATAGTGAATTCTACTTAAGTATGTAGTCAGCCATGTGGTTCTCAGAGTGGAGAACCACAGTCTGAAAAAAAATAGTCTGCTTCTCTTCAACAGACACTCATCCAGAACCAAGACCTACACACGCATTTCATTTACCTATAGTTAACAACTTCTGTGCAGCATTTCCTTTTCTACTTTCAGCTGTCCATCAGGTGGGCAACCAATGCCTACACTGAGTGTCTTCCATCTGAAATTCCTCCTCTTGCTTCTGATTTCCTAGTTTGATGAACGTTATCTATTTGATCTTTGGGAGATCCTTCAGGAACCATTGCTAGAAAAGTTTGAATTTATGCCTCTACCCCCCAAAAAAAATCTTATATGCAACGTCAGTGCTGCCCATTGTCTCTTGATATGCAAACCTTACCACTGAATTCCTCTAACTAGAAAATATGGTCACTTGCTCTATGGTGGCTACTGTTCTGTCCGTGGAGGACATCAGACTTAACAGAAGAGATAATGAATGTGTTTTGTCTTATAGGGGATAAGAGAAGACAAGAAGCAATAAATATAGCCAATTAAAAATAGCATGTTAAATTAAAAAAATGAAACAAACAGGAGTGCTTTCTATTTCGAGATCTACAATGTGGAGAGAGAACCACTTCCGGCAGGCATGTCACATACACACCTAGTTATTATTGAAACATAAAATAGTCAATGATGTTTTACATTTAAACACTATCGTTTTATATTTAAGTAATATTTAATAAAGACTTTTTAAGATAAAAAATGTTGGATAATTAGCAAAAGAATTTAGTTGCACAGAGATAATTATGTTTATCTATTGCCTTTATGTTGACAGCTACGGGATGAAACGATGTGTTTCGGTGCTTGAAATAAGAGTATGCACCAAAATATACATCTTATTCCCAAAATTAAGATGATGTGAGACTCATATGACATTGCAGTGCCACTATACTATGCCTATGTAGTCCATCTTGTCTTCAAAACCAATAACTTAAAAATGTTCAGAGCCTATAATATATGCAGCTATGAACTATATTTCAAACCAATGCAAATAATATTTTTATGAGCTCAACCAAGAGCTAAATTACAATGGGCAGCATAAGATTAATGGGCAGTTGTTTTTTTTTTTTTTTTTTTTTTCTTCAGCACTTTGTTAAGTGACTGACTTTGGAAAGCATCCAGAAGGAAGTGGATTGGAGCTATGCTGAGCATCTAGAATGAAGTCCCATTCTTTATGGGGGATTCCTACCTCTGCTCCCTACATGCAGTTTCTTGGGGAAAGTAAGACAACTTTCCTGAAAGAAACCCACCTGTTTACTAACTGGCTCTTTTTCTTTTGCTTTTTAAAATTTTTATTTTTTCTATTAATTAGAGTTTATTCACTTTGTATCCCAGCTGTAGCCCCCTCCCTCATTTCCTCCCAACCCCACCCTTCCTCCTTCTCCTATACCTCTCTTTAAGTCCACTGATAGGGGAGGTCCTCCTCTCCTTCAATCTGACCCTAGCTTATCAGGTCTGATCAGGACTGGTTGCATTGTCCTCCTCTGTGGCCTGGTAAGGCTGCTCTCCCCTCTGGGGAGGGCAAGATTGGGAGGGGGGAAGGGAGGGGACTACAGCTGGGATACAAAGTGAATAAATTGTAATAAGTATAAAAGTAAATTAAAAGAAAAAAGAATTAACTTCCCCACTTCTTAAGCCTTTGACATGTGCCTCATATGCTGTTGCTGCTTCAAGTAACTTTCCTTACTTGACTTCTGCTAGGGGCAACACAAATAGATGATCTAGCTGAGAAGGAATTACCAAAGGAAAAATGTCACAGAATCATTTCATAGAGAATATGTCGCCTTTATAGCACACAAGATCTGGGCATTATTTGGCCTAAAGTTATTCGTGTGATTCTCAATTGTACAACTTGGCAATAAAATCTTAATAAGAAGGCAGATGTGGGTCGGGGAATTGGGTATTGCATCAAGCCATATTAGGATTAGTGTGGTATCTTTTGACATTCTGACAATCTCCAAAGGCCAAAAGCAGTACCAGAAAAGAGAAGAGGATTTCTGTGAAACATTGTTTCTGCGAAAACAATGTAGCTATGGTTTAGAAGGGATGAATCTGTTATGAGCCACAGTACTCAAAAGCATTGATCATGAGTTCATGAAGAATATCTATTGTGGTTGGATTCCAGCAAAAGAAAACCACTGACTTCAGAAATGGTAATTTAGTGGTCTGGATAGATGACTTCAGAGTTGAGTGCATACTGTATTTGCAGTTCCCAGTATTTATGTTAGGCAATTCACAATTGCCTTAACTCCAGCTCCAACATGATCCAAATCCTCTGCTTGCACCATGAGCACACCTATGCACACAATTAAAACAAATATAATGCTTTCTAGTAAAGTGGTAATTTATTTTAGATAACTTTACCAATGACTAAAAATGAAGACAACTCAGGTACTTTTAAACTTCAGTAATAAAAATAATATTACAAATATAATTACCAATTTTATATAACACATATAGTGGTGTGATTGTGTGTGTGTGTGTGTGTGTGTCTGCGTTTATTTTGTGAGCACAGATGTGTGGTCACCTCATACACATGCGAAGGTCTGTAGAAAATCTGGTATGATGGTTCTCCTATTCCACATTATCTGAAACAGGTTCTTTGCTGTACATTGATATATGTGAAAGGCAGCTGATTCATGAGGTTGCAGAGATTCTCCTCTCTGCCTCCCACTTTTCTGTAGGAACACGGGGATTACAAACATATGTTATTAGAACTTGTTTAGCATGTGTTCTAGGGATTTGTTTGAACTCAGGCCCTCACCTTTGCACAGCAAGCATTTCACACCTGCCATGTCTACACACTGATGTTTACATTTTTTAAAGCAGTTAGCTTTGCCTGGGAATAGACTATCTGAAATGAAAAGGAACTTTTACCTTAGGTCACGTACTTAAGGAAGGGTCCATGTAACACAAACCTATTTTAAAATCTTCAGCTCACTGTGTTCTCAAAACCTAAGTTTCTGCCTGTTAAAAGTAAAATGGACCTACCTCAGACTAAATGGTTGCCAAAATTAATTGAGCCATAAAGGATACTGATCTAACATCTAGGTTAAGGAGCAGCCTTGCTAGGCTACAGAAGAGGATATCGCAGCCAGTCCTGAAGAGACTTGATAAGCTAGGGTCAGATGGAGGGGGAGGAGGTCCTCCCCTGTTAGTGGACTAGGAAAGGGTCAGGGAGAAGATGAGGGAGGGAGGGTGGGATTGGGAAGGAATGAGGGAGGGGGCAATGGCTGGGATACAAAGTAAATAACCTGTGATTAATATAAAAATAAATAAATTAAAAAAACTAGATATAAAATGAAGTGATGATTATTGGCTAAGAGAATGTGTAATTAAAACATAAAAAGGTCAGATGTGGCAACTTGGAAAAAGAAGTTCCTCTGAGAGTAAACATTTAAATGACAAGAAACTGGGGACCTTAGGAGAGAATTTGTCATTTGAACAACAGTTGAAGGGTAAGTGCAGAGATGCTGTAGCACTCTGAACACTCAAAACAGTGTTCAGAAAAAGTCACACTCCAAAGTGATGTTTCCGAGTATTTGAACTGACTGGAAGAATGAAAAAAAAGCTGTTTTAAAATCATAGGTATTAATGCAATCAACTAGTAAAGGATGGTTTTACATTACGTTGCAATGATTTATGCACATAGATAGCACACAAAATTATAAATGAACAAAAACCTTATCATTCAGTGCCAATTTTCAAGAACAAAAAGAATTCCTTTGCTCTAAGTGTGCAAGTTAATGCTGAGGATAAAGTAATTTGTGAAGCGAGCATCACTGAAAAGCTCATGCTGATGTTTTTTTTTTTTTCTAGCTACTAGAGTTTTAATGTGTGATGGTATAAGAAAAGAAATAAGCTATTGATTTTTTTCATAGGTAATGTGTTGGCTGAAAGAGAAGAGAACACTGGGGAGACCTGAAGTGTTCTTTTACGGATATATTTGAATGTCATTTCAAAAAATAAACACATTTCCCATAACAATACAAGGAGGTTAATGGAATAATGCAGGTGAAAGCTTTTTGGCTCACAGGAGTTCCATCAGGGCAAGGTATTATTGTTTAACACACCACGACCCAGCCCTGTGATTGCCAGGGTGGTGGCTATTTTTACACAAGCCAGTACAGTATTCACAGTGTTCCTGGCATAGCACCCAGCCACCAGCATTGTGTCTGTGCCTTCATGCTGCCTGCTCTGCTCAAAGTCATTAATCCTAAATCTCCTGAACTGGAAGCATTTTTCTTCACTCCACAAACTACAGTTTACTCACCATCTTAAGCTTTCCTCTTAGATCTGTGAAATTAATTATTACAGAGCACAGTGTATCTACATGTGTTTTTACTTAGCTGGTAGATCAGGATGGATGTCAATTTAACAGTGAGCTAAAAACAGATACTAAGAATTGATCTATAAACGCGCTTGCTTTTAAAACCATACAGACCGCTCCACCGTAGTAGTCAGTTGGTAAAGTCTTTGCTATACAAGCATGTGGACCTGAGTTTGATCCCTAGATCCAACCTATAAAAATACAAGTGTGATAGGTGACTTTATAACCTCAGCCCAGGAACCACAGACATAGTGGAGTCCTGGAGCCCACTGGCCAGCTAAGCTAGCCTAATTGGGATCTCCATGCAAATGAGATGCTCTCTCTCAAAGGAACAGTATGGACAGCTCCTGGGGAAGGAATTCTGAAGTTAACCTCCAGAAACCCCCTCCTGGCAGGTGCACTTCCATTCCTTAATGTATGAATACCTGTACACACACACACACACACACACACACACACTACAGCATATCACATGTATTTGACAACTACATCTGGGTGTCAAAATCATTAATATGTAGAAGGCATTTCTTTAAAAGTAAGTTTTATTCCTATCAGTTTTATGGTAATAAGATTTAAATAAGAAATGGGGGTTGTGTTTTCCTTGTTTTGACTTGTTAAAGTATGTGGTGGAATCTTTTTTTGAGATCTTTAGTAATAAATGGATTTTAACTTTGTATTGATGAGTATTGTTATTCTTAATTTCTTCTGCCAGGATTTAATCTTCAATGCCCCATTTGTCTTTTCATTTAGAAATGATTTGTTTTTCTCAGGACTGCAATCCCAATGCAGTCTATTATATTTTGATTTGTAGAACTCTCTTAGATTACTTATACTTTTCCTAATGGTTTTAATTTTCTATGTGTTTGATAAAAACTTTTTGAACTGCTTATGTTTATAAATCAAATGCATAATTTATGGTAATTTTCTTGAAATTAGAGTAGAAAGAATAACTGATTTTTATACTAATGGGCAAATACTTTATTACAAAATGAATTAACATCATATACACTAGAAATAATTTATACATTTCAATTAGATGGCCTATTCTTGATGTAAAGATTTATGTTACTCACAAACATATGTCTGGTACTTAGCAGTACCTGCATTCCTACACTTAAAAAAAATCGTTTTCATGAAGAGACATTGGCATTTAAAAATGTTTATTAATTATTTGAGAAGATCATATAACCTGTTTTTTAACCCATACTCACCCCCCATTCCAATTCCTAAGTTCTCCCATGGTCATCCCAAACTGCTTCCCTCCCCCAACTTCATACACTTTATTTTTTAATCACTCTTCATGTTCAGAAGAGTATGCTCCAAGGTACATACGTGGGCATCTGCTGAACGTCATAGTGTGTCTTTCAGGAGCCACTTCCCTAAGGAAAACTGATTCTTCTTCTTCCAGACATCAACAACTGTCAATAGTTCTTCAGTTAGGACATGGTGTTCTGCCTATGCTAGAATGTTGACTGGCTTAATCCTGTGCCACTATTATGTGTAAAATCACAGCTTCTGTGAGTTTATGAGTGAGTTTGGTAGTGCTGCCTGGTCCAAGAGACTCTGCTTTTTCCTAAACTCTGGCTCCTCATCAACAATGATCACTCACGGTATCCAAGATAGGAGAGTGGTGCATAAGACAAGGGCTTTTTAAATTTTTTAAATTAATTTTTACTTACTACAATTTATTCACTTGGTATCCCAGCTGTAGCATCCTCCCTCACCCCCTCCCAATCCAGCCCTCCCTCCCTCTTCTCCTCCCATCCCCCTCTCCTAGAACCATGGGCACAGATGTATCCCATGGCAGCTCAGTCTCCAAGTGGGTTCCCTTGTAAGGGGAACAGGGGTTGTTTCTGAAATGAACTCAGTGGCTGGCTCTTTGATCACCTCCCCCTGTTGAGAGAGGAGCCTTACCAGCCCACAAAGGAAGATGATGCAGCCAGTCCTGATGAGATCTGTTAGGCTAGGGTCAGATGGAAGGGGAGAAGGACCTTCCTTATCAGTGCATTTTTAATTTTCTTGTTATATTTTATTTATTTTGTTTACTTTTGTGTGTACATGCATGTTCCAGAGTGCACATGTGTAGTGGTCAGAGGACAACTTGAAGATGGTGATTTTCTTATTTCATCTTTTTTATCTCATGCACCTAATTCAGGAAATTAAGTTTGCTGGTGCGTACCTGTATACATGGGGTCATCTTGCTAGCCCAGAAAGTGTACAACATTATTGATAGCAGCTATCCAAAGAGGATGTTGAAATAGTGCACATGAGTACAAAAGAAGAAAAAGTTAGAGTAAGACCAAGGTCTTGGTTAAACCATCTAGAAAGTAGTTCTGAACTCCCAAAGCCAGATGTATAGGTTTTTTAGTATTTTAATTTCATGTGTTTCTTCTGGATAGAAAATAATTTGAGGTGTAGAAAGTTTAAGTTACTTTAATTCAAAGTCTATATGTAAAACCTCACTACTTACTATTTGGTTACTTACTGTGTTAACTTGAGATTTGATACTGTAGTCACTAAACTATTGGTTACAAAATGCTGAAACCCTATCACCTAAAGTATCACCTAAAGTAGATACAGATATGTCATGTTTAAAGAACTGTCTGATTATTTACAAAAATTTAGAGACTATCTACTTGTTTGCAATATCACCCATGTGGCTTCTGCCTGTTTGCTTGCTACTGGCCTTCAGCTTGATTTCCTTAAGAATGGCCAAAGATAGTGGGATATATCTTGAATGCTCAATTTTATGGAACACACACACACACACACACACACACACACACACACACACACGTACTCTAAAATAAAAACATGCTGAGAGTTAAAACTTTTGTGACCTTTTGGATTAAAATAAACCAGTATTTTACTTGGCTTCATAAATAATATTTCTAAAAGAAAAATAAACAACTTAAAATTATGTGTTAACATATAATGTGACATTATACTGAAGATCATTTACTATGACTTGCAGCTTAACATTCATATCCTTGCAGGTGTAATGTTTTGGAAGTCTGTTTGTTGAATCATTAGTTCAAAAGTTTCTATCTTAAAATCTGATTTCTACCCACATCAAAAAAACACTCACATTTCACTTTCTATCAGAGTGGCTAAGATCAAAAACTCAAGTGACAATGCATGCTGGAGATGATTTGGAAAAAAGGGGACCCTCCTCCATTGCTGGTGGTAATATAAACTTGCGCAACCACTTTGGAAATCAATTCAGCATCTTCTCAAACAATTAGGAATAGTGCTACCTCAAGACCCAGCTATACCACTCTTAGGCATATATCTGAAAGATGCTCAAGTATATAACAAGGACATTTGCTCAACCATGTTCATAGCAGCTTTGTTCGTAATAGCAAGAACCTGGAAACAACCCATATATCCCTCAACAGAATGGATATAGAAAGTGTGGTACATTTGCACAATGGAATACTACTCAGCAATTAAAAACAAGGAAATCATGACATTTGCAGGCAAATGGTGGGATCTAGAAAAGATCATCCTGAGTGAGGTATCCCAGAAGCAGAAAGACACACACCATATATACGCAATTATAAGTGGATATTAGACATATAACATAAGATAAACATAAACTAAAATCTGTACACCTAAAGAAGCTAAGCAAAAAGGAAGACCCTGGGTAAGATGATCAATCCTCGCTTAGAAAGACAAAGGAAATGGTCATTGGAAGAAGGAGAAAGCAGGAAACAGGAGAGGAGCTTAACACAGAGTGACTCTGAAATACTCCACCCAGCAGTGTATGTTTATCAAAACAGATGCTGAGACTCATAACCAAAGTTTTGGGCAGAGTGCAGGGAATCTTATGAAAGAAGGGGGAGATAGAAAGACCTGGAGGGGACAGGAACTCCAAGGAGAGTAACAGAACCAAGAAATCTGGGCCCAGGGATCTTTTCTGAGACTGATACTTCAACCAAGGACCACGCATGGAGATAACCTAGATAACCTTGAACCCCTGCTCAGATGTAGCCCATGGCAGCTCAGTCTCCATAGTTACCTAGAAAGGGGAACAGGGACTATCTCTGACAGGAACTCAGTGGATGGCTCTTTGAGCACCTCTCCCTGAGGGGAACAGCCTTGCCACAGAAGAAGACAATGCAGCCAGTCCTGATGAGACCTGATAAGCTAGGGTCAGATGGAAGGGGAAGAGGATATCCCCTATCAGTGGACTGGGAGAGGGGAATGGGAGGAGATGAGGGAAGAAGGGTTGGATAGGGAGGGAATGAGTGAGGGGGCTACAGCTGGGATATAAAACAAATAAACTGTAATTAATATAAAAAATAAAAATAAGTAAGTAAAAACAAAAACAACCTGATTTCTACTTTCCTCTTTGCAAGTGTGGCAACAAGCAAGAGAATAGATGTATGAATTCTCCCTGTTATTTCTTTAATGTATTTTTAGAATGGATATCAGCTACAGGAGAACTGAAGATTAGGAAACATGGAGTCTGGGGTGTAGCTTAGGTGGTAGAATTCTTGATTAGCACATAAGCATCCCCTGAACTGCATAACCTTTTCACATGGACACATGCTTCTAATCCCATTATTTGGGAGGTAGAGGCAGAAAGATCAGATTTTCAATATCATTCTTAGCTACATAAAGAGTTCAAGTTTAAGGACAGTCTAGGCAAGAGAATCTGTCTCAAAATAAAACACACAACAAAAAATGTTTTACAAGGTTCAGGTGCCCTTTTAAATTAAAAAGAAAGTGCCTGAAAAATAAAAATACAAAATAAGGGAAAAATTCCATATCATCTCTGTGTCATATCAAAAACGCTATGCTATTCTGCTATCAATTTCAAAATACTAACCAGAAGGTCATATGTAGTTTAGTAGTAAAGCATGTGCTAGGCCTTGAAATCCATGCCTGCACTGTAAAAATATGTTACTAGATGAAAATGTTTCTGAAACAACAACAACAACAACAAAACCTTCATAGGACATCAGATCACTGAAGGGTTGTGTTAATGAAGATGAGAAACAGTCTGGTTTCCAGTATGAAAATGGTCATTTTCAGCCAAGAACACTCCTATGACAACCTGATCATAAAATAAAGATTTGTAGATAGAAGCTTTTTTAAAAAAAGAAGTGATTGGGTCCGATCTCATATTGTTCATATGAAGAACTTGAAAATTCTGAATGGTTGAATGATCTGTAATTACTTTTACATGATTCCAGAATGCTGTTTCAGCTTAGTATGACTATGATAAAGAGTGACATTACAGAGAGGATTAAGATTGAATATGGACATCTTAGTTTTAGGGAAATTTGTAGAGAAAAAAAAGATAATTCACCTTATCTTTTTCTGGTATAAAAAGCTTCACAAGATCAAGTATGTTATTTTAAATACAGTCTTTTCATTAGTTATTTGGAAATATCGTGTGGATACTGCGTTTTAATTATCTTTCATCTCTCATTGCTCTTTTTAACTCCACCTGGATCCACTTTCCCACCTTTACACCCACCCTCATGTCCTTTCCTTCATGTATGACCCACTGACTCCAGTTTGTGGTACTCTTCTAGGCATGGAGGTGGGCCCACCCACTGGAGAATGGTTAAGCTACCAGGGAGCACATTTGTAAAGAAATATGACTCATCCTCTCACAGCACCACTAATTGCCAATACCATATCAGCTTGGGGTAGACTCAGAAGACCCCTTTTCATACTGGAATATAGACTGGCTTGATCTTCTTTAGATCACTGTAGCTGCTGTGAGTTCAGTGGTCTTGTCATAACCGGAACATACTTCATTCTGGCCCTTCATGCCCTTTGCTTTGGGCATGCATTTCTTTGACTGTAGGGATGTCAAGCATATATATGGAAGAGAAGAAGGAGAAGGTGGAGGAGGAGAAGGAGATAGTAGAAGAGGTGAAGAAGGTGGTGGAAGGGGAAAAGGAGGAGATGGATGAGGAACAGAAAGAGGAGGAGAAAATGGAGAAGGAAGAGGAGGAGGATAGAGAGAGAAAGGGAGGGAGGGAGAGAGAGAGAGAGAGAGCTCTAAAGGGAGAGCTCAGCTGATTGAGTGCTGAATTTATTCATGAGGACCCGAATTTATTCATCAGAATCTATGGAGGTTTTTTTTGGTGTTTGGTTGTTGTTGCTGCTGTTGCTACAAAGCAGGTTGTGGTCGCAAACTTGTAATCTTCATTCTGTGGAGGAAGAGGGAATCCCTGGAGTTCACTGGCCAGTGAGCCTTTTATTATGTCAGCTACAGGCCAATGAGAGTTCCTGTCTCAAATAACAAGAAGTGATAAAGGAGCTGGTCATCTGGCCTCAGTGTGTGCTGGCACATTAGGACCTCTTCACATATGCAAACACACAAACACACACACATACACACACACACACACGCACACGCACACGCATGCACACACACACACACACACACACACACACACACATAAATAAACACACACACAAACACACATCAGTAGTTGGAACTTCTGGTTCTTCTCTGCCCTAACACTGATTCATAGGGCAGTTTCCAAGGTGATGGCTCTTTTTTTAAATCAGAGAAGCTAAATGAGGGTTTGTTCCCAGAAGAGCACTCAGCTTACATGGGTCTTTCACAAGGTTGTCTTCACCTTTGGTAATGAAGAACATTAAGTAGAACACAGTGTAGTTAGATGACATTTTTCTTTCTTTTTCATACTCTTGATGCACTGCAGCCCACATTTTTCCCCCATTTAATTCTCTAACAGCCCTGAAAGGATGCAGAAGCAAAAATGTCCTGTCTCTCATATTATCAATGAGAAAACTGAGGTTCAAAGAGGTTAAATGGTTTAGCCAAGGTAATCCTTTGAGTTGGTGCCAACACTAGGAATAGCACATCTGTCTATTCACCCTCTCTCATGTGATTCTCTGTCCACTCTCCTACTCTGGTTGATAAAATACATTGTCCTTCTCCCTGCCACAGAGTCTATTATTAGGACACAACGACAGTGTCAAGCCTGCCTGGATACAAAGAATGCTGTCTAAAAGGATGTGCTTTTCTGTTGACTCTCTCCCATGAAATTTTACAACCACAACCTAAAGAGAAACTTGAGACACCCATTAAGATCATATTTCCATTAGCTCCAGCGAGAACTGTATTTTTGCAGAAATTAGAGATACATCTTGTGGTCTGATTGCTCAGATGAGTGTCCCGGGAGTCAGAGATACATTCCTACTCTGATAAGTCAAAAATGTCTTTTGTAGTTGTTTCTACCCTAGTTCTTAGGCACTTAGAATTCAGGGCTAGCAAGATATATTATAATTCAGTACCATTCATCATCTGTCTTGCACATATTCGAAGGATAGGAAGTAGCCCAACTCATTTAATCCTCTCATGATTCAAGTCTATGACCTTATGTGGCAGCCCAGCAGGTATCTTAGTAAGTATATTAAATCATCCTTCTTCTGGACACAGAAGAACTTGACCTCCATCTTACTGTGTTGCTTTTCATGAAATAGCAATGGAACTCAGGGGGCTAAGGCAAACGTTAGGATGCATCAAGCTCATGACTATCCAGAGAGATACACATTTCTAGTTGCTGAGCCTGCTGCCCCTTGAATACATTATTCCAAAAAAAAAAAATACTAATAACCAAACTCCAAACTTCATCAATAATATCATCTCTGCTTCCTGTTTCTCAAGTACACCATAAATCCAACCAGCCATTTGACCCTCTAATAATTCTATGTCAATTACTCTTCATGCATAACTCAGTGTTCCTCTCTGAGGTTCTTCAGGACATATCTGAGATTTGACTTTTCTCTGCCTTTCTAACCAATAGTTTATGATTGGCCCAGATTAAGAACTCAGAGATGTTAGTCCAGTCTGATGTACAGATGTATTGTCAACATCTTTCAGTGTGTAAGTAGCTGACACTTAAGGTTTTCATTCTGTGTTATGAAGAAAGGGCTTAGGTCATGGAACTAAATGCCTGCTACATATGCAGCCAGTCCTCCCATGTTCATTACAGCAGTTACTAATGCATGATGACATTCTCCCCTCTGGGTGTAGGCATGATCTCAAGAGCCTGCTTCACAGTAGACACTATCTATTGCTTTCCATTTGAAATAGAATAGAATATTACAGCACATTACTAGGGATTATATGATTTTTATGTACTAGAAAAGGAACCTAGACATGTACAGTGCAATCCCTCTGTAACTGAGCTACATACCCAGAATAGAAATATATATGGATACAACAGAAAAAGGAGCTTCCACAAATTGCTATAATATAGACTTTAGGAAGGAAATTTTCATGTAATTAAATATGGAAATTTGCTCAGTCTATCACTAAGCAAAATGTTCTGAAAAAGTCATACTGATTTTGATTTTAATTCCATGAGTGAACCCATACGATGTTATGAGACTTACAGACCACAACCCTTCTACTAAAAAGCTTGATCTCTATGGAGTGCTCTTCCGCAGATTTGTCTACTTAGAAGAATAATGCTAGCTTTCTTACTGCTGTTAGGCTGTAGAAAGAAATACAAAGGATAGTTTTATACTGTTATAGCCTCAAGAAACAGCATGTGAGGTTGGAGAGATAATCAATCGGTAAAGCGCTTGCCAAGCAACAACGAAGACCTGAGTTCAATCCATAGAACATGTGTGAACAGCTGTGGTAATGAATATTGTATTCCTAGCACTGGGCAGGCAGATGTAGGTGGGGTTAGTGGAACCCAGTATAGACAGTCTCACCAGTGTGACACATCATAGGCCAGTGACTAACACTGTCTCAAAACAAGTGGATGGCCCACCTGAGGTATGAAGCCTAAGATACACACACACAATATAAATATATGTATATACATATGCATATGTGTATATATATGTATATACATATATACAAATATACATGTACATATACAAATATATAGACATATACATATATACATATATGTGTAAGCACACATATACACATGTGTTTATGCATATATGTGTGTATATATATATGTATATATATGTCAGGTGCTGAGGTTGCAAAGACAGTTTATTACTTTCGTCCATTGCCATTTCTAGTGCTTTTTACCAAGTGGTGAGTAGTGCATTTGGTATAGACACCAGCTTCCTCTAGGATCATCTTACCATGGAAGAAAAGGGGCTGTATTTACTCCTTTCTCTCTCTCTCTCTCTCTCTCTCTCTCTCTCTCTCTCTCTCTCTAAATCTAATATTTGCATGGCACATTTGGGTGCATATTCTTCCTCGTATTTATCAGCAGACGTAAAACTAAGGTCACTCCCATCATACTCATCATTCTCTCAGTCAAAGCAAACAATGAGAACAAAAAAATATGGCAGGTTACATCTTCAATCCCAGAACTTTGGAGGCTGAGGCAGGAGAATTTCCATGAGTTCAAGACCAGCCTGGGCTATATTATAGGTCCCAGGACAGCCAGGCCCACAGAGTAAGAATCTTTGTCTCACAAAACCAAACTAAACCCAAGGGGAAAAAAAAGGCAAAACTAAATCTGTAACCAGATAGTTTTCAGACTTTTTCCATGCAGGAAATGTTATGTGTTCATTTATATTTGGGAATAATTGATGCAGTCTTCTGTTCAGTTATTATCTGTCTTCAATTATTATATAATACAAAAATAACTCAAAGAAAGTCCTGGAGGACATTCTAGTCCCTTACCCAACTGGTTTCCATAATTGTAATCACAGTTTCTCTCATGTCTATCATGAGCTTGATAGGCATAAACGCATATATATATGTATATATATATATATATACATATATATATTTAATGGTTATTATGTCATGAAACCTCAGAAACTAGACAGTAAAACAAGTTTTCTATCCCAGTGTTTGTATTTCATAGAAAAGATGGAGCTCACTGAATGTAGATACCCTGATATCTCTCAACAGAGTTATTTTCAAAATAAGATGTAAGAAGATATTTTTTATGATAACATTTTTTTTATTTTTCTTTATTAATTACACTTTACTCACTGTGTATCCCCTCCCCTGGTTCCCTTCCTCCTCCTGTCCCAATCCCTCCCTTCCTCCACCCTCTGCATGCATGCCCCTCCCTAAGTCCACTGATAGGGGAGGACTTCTTTTCCTTCATTCTGATCCTAGTCAATTAGGTCTCATCCGGAGTGGCCTCCTTGTCCTCTTCTGTGACCTGGTAATGCTGCTTCCCCCTCAGAAGGAGGTAATTAAAGAGCAGGCCAATCAGTTCATTTCAGATACAGTCCCTGTTCCTATTACAATGAAACACGCTTGGATACTGAACTGCCATGGGCTACATCTGTGCAGGGGTCTTAGGTTATCTCCATGTACCTTGGAACAGCAGTCTCAGGAAAAACCCCTGTGCTCAGATTTTTTGGTTCTGTTGCTCTCCTTATGGAGTTCCTGTCCTCTCCAGATCTTACTGTTTCCCACTTCTTTCCTAAGATTTCCTGCACTCTGCCCAAAGGTTGCCCATAAGTCTCAGTATCTACATTGATAGTCTGCAGGGCAGAGCTTTTCAGAGGTCCTCTGTGTCAGGCTCCTGACTTGTTCCCTCTTTTCTCCTTCTTCTGATGTCCAGTCTCTTTGCCTTTCTGGGTAGGAATTGAGCATTTTAGCAAGAGTCCTCCCTCTTGATTAGTTTCTTTAGGTGTACATATTTTAGTAGATTTATGCTATATTATATGTCTATATGAGTGAGTATATACCGTGTGCATCCCTTTGCTGCTGGGATAGCTCACTCAGGATGATCTTTTCCAGATCCCACCGTTTACCTACAAATTTCATGATTTCCTTGTTTTTTATTGCTGAATAATATTCCATTGTGTAGATATACCACAATTTGTGCATCCATTCCTCCACTGAGGGGTATCCTGGCTGTTTCCAGCTTCTGGCTATTACAAATAAGGCTGCTGCAAACATGATTGAACAAATGTCCTTATTTTTATGCCAGTGGAAATTTATACTTAAACTCTTGCTTTATCCTACTAGTTTATTTCTAAGATTTTCATTTTTAAGATTAAAAAATACTGAACTGTCATAGGCTACATCTGTGCAGGAGTCTTAGGTTATCTCCATGCATGGTCCTTGGTTGGAGTATCAGTCTCAGGAAAAAACCCTGTGCTCAGTTTTTTGGTTATGTTGCTCTCCTTGTGGGGTTCCTGTCCTCTCCAGATCTTACTGTTTCCCACTTCTTTCCTAAGGTTCCCTGCACTCTGCCCAAAGGTTGCCCATAAGTCTCAGCATCTACATTGATAGTCTGCAGGGCAGAGCCTTTCAGAGGTCCTCTGTGTCAGGCTCCTGACTTGTTCCCTCTTTTCGCCTTCTTCTGATGTTCATCCTCTTTGCCTTTCTGAATAGGTAATGAGCATTTTAGCAAGAGTCCTCCCTCTTGATTAGTTTCTTTAGGTGTGCAGATTTTAGTAGGTTTATCCTATATTATATGTCTATATGAGTGAGTATATACCGTATGAATCTTTCTGCTTCTGGGATAGCTCACTCAGGATGATCTTTTCCAGATCCCACCATTTACCTACAAATATCATGATTTCTTTTTTTTTTTATTGCTGAGTAATATTCCATTGTGTAGATGTACCACAATTTCTCCAAGTAGGTTCCATTGTAATAGGAACAGGGACTGTCTCTGACATGAACTGACTGGCCTGTTCTTTAATTACCTCCCCCTGAGGGGGAAGCAGCATTACCAGACCACAGAAGAAGACAATGCAGCCACTCCTAATGAGACCTAATTGACTAGGATCAGAAGGAAAGAAAAGAAGTCCTCCCCTATCAGTGGACTTGGTTGGGGGTGGCATGCGTGCAGAGGGTGGAGGAAGAGAGGGATTGGGACTGGAGGAGGGAGGGAACCACAGGGGGGAAACAAAGTGAATAAAGTGTAATTAATAAAAAATTTTAAAAAAGAGAAAAAAGATTAAAAAATATTACTGGTTTTATTTAGGTTAGGACTCAACTTTCAAAGATGGGGAAAATTGACATTATTTTTTATAAATTGATAATCTTAAACAAAACTTTATTTTATGCTTAGAGAAATGAGTATAAAGATAGGAATATGATAGTCATATTTCCCAAACTTTTTAAAGTGGGTTCTCTTGTGTTGACTATATTCTTGCTCATCAAATATAAGCAAACCAATAATATAATTAAAGGAAATTTGCATATTGATAGCACTGGGTTATTATGTAATATTTTAGTTTCAAACCTGCTTTTTCCTTTCCAAATGTGTTTTACAGAACATATTAGCTTCCTTTTCCATCTAATTTGTCATCTGTATAATTGTCTACTGTCTTTTCCCTAATTAACATGGGTTAATACATAACTCATGAGTCCACGGGACATTAGTTGATATTTAATGAGGGAAAAAGTGAAAGAGTATTTCATATTAAACTATATTCAAGCTATGTTGGATGGAATAGAATTAACTGTTTTTTTTTTTAATCTAAGGCATTAAAGATGTGGAAAGAAGTATGCTGTGCCTTGTTGATTTCTTCATTAAGTAGGCTTTAGTTTGGCTACATTATATTTTATTTGTAGAATATTTTTGACAGACTCATATTTCTATCCTCTTTAGAAATTTCTCTTCTTTTCAGTTGTGCTACTGAAGTCTTGATAATTGGAGGGAGGCCCAGAGATATACTAATACAATTCTGAATACTGGAGTCTACCCTTTATACTATGGTTTTGTTTGTCTGTAAAGGGATACTTCATACAAACATAACATTCAAGAAAAACATACAGGCTGGTGATGTAGCTCAGCTGGTAGAGTGCTTGACTTCCATGCATAAGGCGTTGGAGTCATCACCCTGGTGGTGCACTTAGGAGATGGTCAGAAGTTCAATACCGCACTGAACATCCCATCTTATGTTTGAAATGTTCTTCCCTTCGGAAGTTTAAATGCACACTTAGAATGTTCTAATTATTAAAATTTGCCCCTTGAATGATCTCTGAACTCACGAAAACCTTACTACAGTAAAAGAATATTTTATTCAAGGAAGGTTTGTTCCCAGGGGGGAAAAAATGTTCCTAAAATTAGCAATACTGACTAAGATTAATTTTAAGTAAATTTAAATAATAATGTAAATGTATGTTTCAATCAGTCATTATCAAATAAATGAAACTGGCATTTTTTCTACTATCTAATAGAATTTGAGCTAAATACAACTTCATACCGCTTTTACAATGAGAAAAATAATTACATAATCATCAGGAATAATTCTAAGAAAACTAGATTATGCAACAGAACCCTGTTCTTCCCTAGTATTAAAAAATAGAACTATGACAAGACATTCTGTCCACTTGTCAACTTTTGTAAACCCTTTCAACCACTTAACTCTCAAGTGTTAGAGTTTGACTTTGAAATGTCCTTCACAGTCTCATGATTTGACCACTCATGCCCCTTCCTGTTCTGTTTTGAAGTGTGTGATGCCTTTAGAAAGTGGACCCTACCTTATAGAAATAGCTATCCTGTGGTAGGCTTTTGAAGGCTGTACCTGTCTCTGGTACTATCCATTGCTTTTGCTTCTTGTTTGTCCCACCATTCTCTCCCTACAGTGATGGGTAACATCCTGAGAAATGACAAGCCAAAACAAACTTTTCCTCTGGTACGTTATTCTTATCATGTGTTTGATTCACTGCACATGGTGGTGTATCTCTTACATACTTACATACATTTAGCAATACTTTCTGTGTTTCAAATAGCATGTTCCTGGAATGAGTAACAGTAGATGCGTGTACATCTCTGTAGTTCAAAATTTTATTATGCAGCTGATTAGTCTTTGATTGCTTTTATGTAATATGGTATTTAAATCATGCATCCATTGGTGAGATAGCAGCTTATAGAAAGATGGATATTTTAACAACTCTGAAGGGATGGTGTTTTGGACAAATTATTCATGAGGTGATGGATAATGAATATCTTGATGATAAGAAACCTTTTTTGTAAAAATCCATATCAATTAGCCCCACAAATTCCATGTATTTAGCCTTCATTTCCCTTCTACTACTTAGTTCTTTCTGGCCCACCTATATGCCATATATTTGTGTATGTTCAAATATGTGTTCTAGTTGGCCCCAATTGTAATAAACACTATGACCAAAAGCAATTTGGAGAAAAATTTCATGTCATTTTGCAGGTTACAATCTAAGAGAAGTATAGGGAAGAAAGCTGTACACAAGCAGAGACAGTGGAGGAATGCTGTTTACTGGCTTGCTAACAGGCTCACATACAGCTACTTTTCTTATATAGTCAATGCCCACAGTCCATGACACTGTACAGTTACTCGGGCCCTCTGACATCACTTATCAAACAATAAACTGCCTCACAGATAAGCCCACAGACCAATATGAAGGAAGAAATTCCTCAGCTGAGGTTCTTTCTTCCCAGGTATAACAAGTAATCCACCCAGATTAACCATCACATCCTGGGGTGAGAGGAATATTTGTGTTTATTTAGAGTCTAGGAGTTAATCTTGGGTATCTTCTCCCACCACTCTCTACCTTAGATGTTGGCATAGGGTTTACAAACATCACTTGTGAACTACTGAAGATAGCCAGAGTACCTTGACTTTCTGCTGTCTCCACATACCAAATGATGAGGTTATATGTGGTTCACCCTACTCTCCTTGCATTTACACAGGTATTTGAAGTCAGGTCCTCCTCTTTGAATGGCAAGAGCTTCACCCACTAATATCTCCTTAGCTATAAAGCTCATATTTATTCCAGTTAGATTCTTGGTTAGTTTCTGGCTTTCCCATTTTTCAGTCCAGTTTTGATGAAACTTTTGGTTCACCCTTGGCTTGTATAATAGAGTTTCTTTGCTAAAAAGTAGATTATTCACTGGGTCTCTAAAAAGTCTCAGTAGGTTTACATGTGAACATAAGTACAGATTGTGCTCAGTAAAACATTCTTTTGCTTAATCCTACTGTTGGTCAACTTTATTGAGTAAAAAGGTAGACTACAGAAAACTTGATAAAGTTCATGATTTTGACCTGTAATTTTTCAGCTGTGGTGTCCTAAGTATTCTGTTCTCCTGGAAAACAGCCTCCAAGATAAATCTCTAATTGATAAGATAGTAAGTAATTGCCTCTCCATATACTTACTTCCAACTGTCTTCTCCATTCATTTCTGTTATGTATTCCTTCATTGAAGACCTCCTCAGTTACCTGTGGAAATATTTGTTTTCCTTCTCTTATATTCCAGAATATCCTCCCTTTCCTCCCCATAGTCTCTTCAAAAGATTCATAGATATAAATCCTACTTGGCTTATAAGGATGTCATAAACTTCTTTTACTGGACTCACCAAGCCACCCAATCAATAAACCATTAATATCCCTGTCCATTATTTCAAAAGAGTTTTTGCTTCTTGCTCCAGATACTGTTGCTTATCATTAACAATTATGGTTGTATCTTTCTTGGTAAAACGTTTTTTTCCCTCTCTTTTGACTGAGTGTTAAGAAGATGTCAAAACACTCCTTCACATTTTAATTACTAGAATGTTTTGATATCTCTAAAACAATATCAGTTTATGTAGCCATAATGTATTTTTTTCAGTGTTCTACTCTTGTGTTCTTTTATGATTAATTGCTCAATAATTTTAAATTTGATTTTTTAGAGAAGAAAGAAAACTGATACTTCTTTTCTCTATTCAGACCTGTCATGATCCTTTTTCTGCTCAATATTATTTTAATTGTGGCAACAGAACACATGTGTTTGACAAGAATGCAGGAGAAAAGAACAGTTTCTAT
Organism: Psammomys obesus; assembly: GCF_907164565.1. Lineage (NCBI taxonomy): Eukaryota > Metazoa > Chordata > Mammalia > Rodentia > Muridae > Psammomys > Psammomys obesus. Next base: position 3,718,212 of record NW_026596101.1, on the reverse strand, counting down.
GTAGTCAAGACTGAAGACAGTACAGACAGTTGTATGTTATTTTTATTCAGAGTCATGAGTGTTGTGTGTGTTGGCTATATGTCATATTATGACTTGTAAATTATGAGATGACTTTTTTCAGTTTTGCTCTATTAATGTAAACAGTACTTAAAAGTATTATGTATAAATTGTTTATATAATGTAAGGTCATGGGTTTCTTTTTATAATTTTTATTGATATTTCTTTAATTAATTAAGGTTTCTTCACCTTGTAGCCCAGCTGAAGCCCCCTCTTTCATTACTTCCCACTCCTACCCTCCTCTAATCTCCTCCCATGCCCCACTTCAAGTCCTCTGACAGGGGAGGTCCTCATCCCCCTTGATCTGACCCTAGCCTATCAGGTCTCATCAGGACTGGCTGCATTGTCTTCCTCTGTGGCCTGGTAAGGCTGCTCCCCCCTCAGGGGGGAGGTGATCAAAGAGCAAGCCACTGAGTTCATGTCAGAGACAGCCCCTGTTCCCCTCACTAGGGAACCCACTTGGAGACTGAGCTGCCATGAGCTACATCTGTGCAGGGGTTCTAGGTTATCTCCGTGAATGGTCCTTCGTTGGAGAATCAGTCTCAGAAAAGATCCCTGGGCCCAGATATCTTGGTTCTGTTATTCTCTTTGTTGATCTCCTGTCCCTTCCAGGTCTTTCTATCTCCTCCTTCTTTTATAAGATTCCCTGCACTCTGCTCAAATTTTGGCTATGAGTCTCAGCATTTGTTTTGATACCCTATTGGGTAGAGTCTTTCAGAGGCCCTCTGTGGTAGGCTCCTATCCTTTTCCCTATATTTTCCCTCTTCTGCTGTCCATTCCATTTGCCTTTCTGAGTCAGAATTGCTCATCTTATCCAGGGTCCTCCTTCTTGCTTAGCTTCCTTAGGTATACAGATTTTAGTATGTTTATCCTATATTATATATCTAATATCAACTTATAATTGAATATATATCATATGTGTCTTTCTGCTTCTGGGATATATCACTCAGTATGATATTTTCTAGATCCCATCATTTGCCCACAAATTTTATGATTTCCTTGTTTTTAATTTCTGAGTAGTATTCCATTGTGTAAATGTACCACAATTTCTGTATCCATTCTTTCGTTAAGGGGCATCTGGTTTGTATCCAGGTTCTGGCTATTACGAATAAAACTGCTACAAATGAGCAAATGTCCTTGTTATGTACTTGAGTACCTTTTGGATATATGCCTAGGAGTAGTGTAGCTGGATCATGAGGAAGCGCTATTTCTAATTGTCTGAGTAAGAGCCAGATTGATTTCCAAATTGGTTGTACAAGCTTACATTCCCACCATCAATGGAGTAGGGTGTTCCTTTCTCCACATCATCTCCAGCAGGTATTGTCACTTGAGTTTTTGATCTTGGCCATTCTCATGGGTGTAAGGTGAAATCTCAGGGTCATTTTGATTTGCATTTCCCTGATGACTAAGTACTCATCTCTAAATGGGACATCCATATCACATTGCCTCCAGCCAAGGCTCAACAATCATCTCCAGAAGAAAGAAGAGAAAGATTGTAAGATTCAGAGTGACTAGCTATCTCTAGCCAACCAGTATTTGCCAGGCATGGTATCATAGTTGTATGCAAGAACTTACAGTGGCAAGTTTTAAGCCTGATACCCCATGCCAGCTGACCTGTTTTGAGTTTCTGTATAAATTACCATCTACCTCAAAGAGAAGCTTTGCTGATAAAGGTTGAGAGCCGCACTAATGTATATCATATAAAGAAGGTACTTTATTACTTCATCCACTTAGCAGAGTAATAAAGACTAACTGAGTGCCATTACTCAAGTTAGAAAGTATGTAAATAATGGAAGTTCAGTTCTTATGGTTTTGAAGGCTGTAAAGTCTAAGATTAAGAAGCCAAAAGATTTTCTATTTAGTGAGGAGGTTTATACTGTACATACGTATGAAGAGCATGTGGGGCAAAGCCTTTACTCCAGCAGTGTGAATAAGCTAAACGCAACAACTATCGAAATGCCAATTTGAGTAGAGGGAAAAAGTAAGAATTATTTATAGTTAATATTTGGGAAAGAGGAACTAAACAAGTGTCCAGTGACACCCCCACCCATGTGTCTTCAGAGTACTGACATAATCTTTACATTTTAAATAGAGGAAAAAGTAGGGATGTGGGGGAAAAGGCACTCAGAATTAAGCAGAACCTTTCAAGTGTGCTCCTGCCCATCAATGTGTAACCCTACAGTGTGGTCTGATATATTCTTAACCTGATAATCCCTGTCGTCACTCCAGCTGCCTGACTAATATTGTTTCTTCAAGATTATCTTCCCTAGAATGTCATCTCTTTTTGTAGGTATTTTTCCTATCTTGGATGTGACCTGTCCCACTGTTTCACAATTTCTAGGAGGTAGTTAGCTTTGTTTGTCCCAAAGCTGCTTGCTGATAAGTCCTGTGCTCCTAGATTCCAAGGTGACTCAAGAGGAAAATATGAGGAAATGACTTACATGTCTGTCTTCAGCCTTGAAGAGGCATTAGGCAGGTTAGGAGGCTTGATGAGTGATCAGCATACCTGTGCAATCAAGCAAGAGTTCCAGATGGAATGAAGAGAACAGACAGACACAAAAGAAGGCAGATGCCAGATTTTCCTTCTGCTTTACCCACCTTGAGTTCCCAAGTGAGGACAATGCTTTCCAACCAACAAAGCTGCCAAGTGTTTGCTACAAGTGGCACTCCCCGCCAAGGGCACTTCCTAATGCTATTATATGTGGCATTATATTTAAACTTACAAATACCAGACATAATTAAGCTGGTATTCTGTTAATTTCTTTGTTTGTTAATCTCTAGTCTACCATGAGTATTTATCCTCATAATAATTGGATTTTAAAAAAATAAAAATAATTTCTTCAAATTTCAAGTGGTCCCTGATCTCAGGATAGGATGGGATGTTACAAGGTGAATCTATTAGAAAACAGTCACTGGAAGTAACTCTTTATAACAGTCAGCAGTTTAATGATGTAGGCGACTTGTTTAGCCTTTCTTTCCTATTGTCTTTCAACTGTCAGGAATGATTTAAATAGTACCTGCTTTATAAAGTTTGGGGAGATTTTCATAGTAGCCTGGAGCATTTGTTGCTCTTTTCAGTTTGTATCCAAACACCTGGCAAAAACAAGTTGGTTGGGGGGGGGGGGGAACAGGAGGTATTTATTTTGAGTTATAGCTGAGGGAATATAGTCTATAAAAAGTGGTAGTTTAACGAGTATGAGGCAGCTAGTCTCATGGTACCCACCAGCAAGGAAGCAGAGAGGTGAGAGAAAATGGGGCCAGACTACTCTGTCCTCATGAACCCTCTTCCTGTGTTCCCTCCCAAAGGTTTCACAACTTTCCAAAATAGCACAAGTTTGGGGGGACCAAGTGTCCAAACACATGAACTTTTGGAAGACAATTCACATTTAAATCACAAGACCCATATTTAAACTCAGCATTGAAATCTCCAATAAATATCAGTTATTTTATTAAATCTTAGATTATTTTATTAAATATCAGATATTTTATTATCAGATATTAAATATATTTGCTCACTGCTACTAAATTAAAAGTAAAGCGATAAAAATAAAGGTAATTAAATAGTGGTGAATGCTGACAACTGATTTTTGTTCCAATAAATTGCAACTAATAAAACTCTTTGTATAAAAAATTCAGAGAAAGAAACAAAATACATTGAAGAACAGGAAAATAATGCTGTGAAACTGATTAAAAATATGCTCGATAAAATGACACCTAGGAAAACTGGAAATCAATGAACTTATGTTAATTGCTAGCTTTTGGAAGGGAAAGATGAATGTTTGTAATAAACGTAAATGAAAGATTTTTAAAAATAGTTCCCTTGGAACAGGGAGACACATAAACAAATGCTCACAATGTTGTGCCTTGAGTTGAAGTATTTCTCAAATGTCCTTGAAAGTTCCCAAGGACAATCATTCCTTAGGAAAGTATTTCTCCTCTGAGTAAATAATGTTCCTGCCTAAAAATGAAATGCAGTAATGTATTACATTGCTGATAGCAAGGCTAGAAGAAGTTCAGGGGAAAATGTCACATTGCAATCTTGGGCTGAAGTCTCTGTCTCTAAATTCCCATAACTTCTTAGAGATGGCTTTCATATTCAATCAAAATAACCCAGGAAGGAGTTTTGACTATCCTCTACTTATCCATTACTGAGATTTATTTAATAATATTATTTCACCAAAAATACCCTGCCTTAAATTTTGTACAGCTTAGCAGCTCAATTGATAAGCTACAGTTTTCTTTACAGAAAAAAAAAAAATTGATCCCTCTTACAGAGTCTTAGAGTAATGACATTTAAGATATTTACTGGCTTTGGAAGAGAGCTTTGTACTTTCCAAAGTTCTTTATATGCATCCCTATGAGACAACTACACTAAGTCCTGTCACCGATGTTTTATAGAAGAATAAATGTTAGCCAAAAAGTTGAGAGGCCAAGGTAGAACAGTGACTAGGAGTTTGAGGCTAGCCTTCACCACATAGTGTGTTCAAGGTCAATCAGGGATACACTGAGACAAAAACAATGACCACTACCACCACCACCACCAACAACAACAACAACAAAGAAACAAATAGGCAAACAAAAGAAGCAGGAATGGAAGGAATGTAAAAGCAGGAATGTAAAAATAACCTGTCTGATCAAGGTCATTTTGCCAGTTTGACAGAAGTCTACATTTCATCACAGAAGTGAGTCTATATTCAGAAGAGAGACTAGCCTAGAAAAACTTAAGAGTTTTCAGTTCATTTGTTCCTATAAATTGTTGACTACCACCTTGAAGGTACAATAGAAAATGAAGTCTTTAGGTTCTTTCAGTACCTCTTCATATCCTTTGGAGATTGAAGGATAATTTTTAGGCTGTATGTATTCCATTTTGATAAAAAAAAAAAAAAACCCTTCTGATTATAATGATCCTTCGCTACATGAGGTTTAGAATTTCAATTGTTTTTAAATTAATTTATCTTTTAGTAATTTAGCTAACATCTTAATTGTAGGCCACTCCCTCATCTCCTCCTTGTACCACCCTCCCTCCCTCTTCCTGCCTACTCCTCTCCTCTAGTTCTCAGAAAGGGGGAGCCCTCATTTCCTACCATATGACCCCAGTCTCATTAGGATTGCCTGCATCCTCTTCCTCTGTGGCCTAGCAAGGGTCCCCACCAGAGGGAAGTGAGCAAAGAGCAGACAACAGATTCCATGTCAGAAACAGCTCCTATTTCCCTAACTAGGGGACCCACATAGAAACTACTACCTATTGGCTACAACTGATTAGGAGTATAGGTTCCCTTCATGCATGGTCCTTGGTTGGTGCATTAATCTCTGTAGGCCTCCATAGGCCCAGATTTATTGGCTCTGTTATTCTTATGGAGCTTCTGTTCACTCTGAGCCTTCCCATTCCCACACTCTTTTCAAGACTCCCTGTACTTTGGCCAAAGTTTGGCTGTGAGTCTAAGCATCTGATTCAATCTCCTGCTGGGTGGAATTTTTCACAGGACATTTATTATGGTAGGCTCCCATCCTGTTTCCTCTAAGATCAAAAACTCAAGTGACAGCACATGGGGGTGAGGAAATGGAGAAAGGAGAACACTTCTTCTTTGCTGGTGGGAATGCAAACTTGTACAACCACTTTGGAAATCAATCTGGTGCTTTCTCAGACAGTTGGGAATCGTGCTACCTCCAAGACTCAGCCATACCCAAAAGATGTTCCACCATACAACAAGGACATTTGCTCAACTATGTTTATAGTAGCTATATTCATAATAGCCAGAATAAGAAAACAACCTAGATGTCCCTCAACCGAAGAATGTGTAAAGAAACTGTGGTACATTTACACAACAGAATACTACCCAGCTTTTAAAAACAAGGACTTCATGAAATTTTCAGGCAAATGGGTGAAACACTAGAAAAGATCATCCTGAGTGAGGTAACCCAGAACCAGAAAGACACACATGGAATATACTTATTATAAGCAGATATTAGCCATATGATACAGAATAACCACACTACAATCTATAGACCTAAGGAAGCTAAATAACATGGAAGACACCAGGGAGGTTGCTTAATTCTTGTTCAGAAGGCCAAATAGAATAGACATGAGAAGGGGTTATCGAATTTCATTTCTACCTCCTCCACTTAATTGCTTGTATACAGAAAGCTATCTTTCTTCTACTAAGTGTCACTTTTAATATTGTTCAACGTATTGATAGATTTATTTATTTAATAAATAGATGATAGATTTATTTACTTAAAAACAGTTTCAGTGCTTAACACATGTCAGATATTGTGAAGAAAATGACTAAGTTTTTTTGAAAGACAGAATGTATGTTCAACTGGATAAGAAGTCATTCAAGTAAAGCTTCAGCTGACCCCCAAAGATGCAAATGGGCATCAGGCATGTCTGTGAAGGTCAGAGAACAATTCATTCTCTGGAGTCTGTTCTTTCTTTCTACTCTGTGGGTTCAGGGGTCAAATTCACGTTGTCAGGCTAAATGACAAATGCCTTGACCCATTGAGCCATCTTGCTAGCTTGGCTTCAGTTGTATTTACCTGTTGAAACATCTTGTCCAACCCATGAGGTATTTTCCAAATAAACTTAATAATATAATTAATCCCATGACCCCTATTCACACCCATTTATTCTATCACTCTTTAATAATCTACCTACCATAATTTTATGTAGTCATTATGTGAGGCAGCCTTCATGCTTTCAGTTGGAAAGAAATTCATGCCTTCCTGATCTATTGAAACTGGTAATTCTTTAGACATATTGGCCCAAATGCGGAAATTGTAACAGAAATTTTTTTTTTTTATTTTATGATCAAACTATAGTTATTTTTCAGTATTCCTGTGGAGGCTGTCATCAACTATTTTAGGAGAGAGAAAACGAAGAAATCACCAATGTTTTAATTTCATATGTAATATAATGAGAATCACTTCACATTTGATTTATGTTAATCAAAAATTTTAGGACAGATAAGATAGATAAAGATAACCCCAGGTGATTCAGAATTATTGCACTGTACCTTTTATATTGAGATCAGGAAGGGAACTATGTCAGGAGAAAAAAAAAAAGGTATTTAATTTGAGAGGCCCAAAAAGATGAGCCATTTAATTCAGAAGTGAAGATGTGTTTTTGCTAACTTAGCCTACCCACATAAGATTCTGTTTATTTAGTAAATATGTGTGCTCTCTCTCTCTCTCTCTCTCTCTCTCTCTGTGTGTGTGTGTGTGTGTGTGTGTGTGTGTGTGTGTGTGTGTGTAAAGAATTGAGTATATGGCAGATATGGTAGTACATGTCTGTATGTCCGACATAAGGAACTATAGACAAGAGGATCAGGAGATCAAGGTCATCTTCAGCTACATAGAAAGTTCTAGGCCTGCCTAGGCAACATAAGATGTTTATTTCAGGAATACTATTAAAGAAAAGAATGACGTATACAGCAGTGCTTAAAAGTCAGGGACGAGTTAAATGGTTGGGTAGTTAGTAACCCTTCCTGATTTTCCAGGGGACCTGAGTTAGGTTTCCAGCACCTATGTGAGACATCTCACAATATTCTTTTTATCTATCTATCTATCTATCTATCTATCTATCTATCTATCTATCTAT
>NW_026596101.1:3671649-3710548 GCF_907164565.1 Psammomys obesus | reverse complement strand
TATCTATCTATCTATCTATCTATCTATCTATCTATCTATCTATCTATCTTTAATTTATGTATTCACTTTACATCCTGATTGTAGCCCCCTCCCCTTCTTTCCTCCAGATACCACCATCCCACCCTATTTTTCCTCCCCCTCTCCTCAGAGTTGGGGAGCTCCCCCAACCCACCTCAACACATCAAGTCACATCAGAACTGAGCTCATCCTCATCACCTGAGTCCAGTCAAGGCAGCCCCTTTAGGGGGAAGTGATAGAAAAGCAGGCAATAGAGTCCATTTCATAGACATCAACGGTTCAACTTGTTAGGAGACTCACATCAATTACATATTTCTAGAGGGCCTAGGTCCAGTCCATGCATGCCCTTTCTTAGGTGCTTCCATCTTTGTAAGCCCCAATGGGCCTAGGTTGGTTGACTCTCTTGGTCTTTTGTGGTGTTCTTATCCCCTCTAGGTCTTTCTTTCCTCCCCCATCACACTCTTTCACAGAACTCCCCGACCTCTGCCTAATGCTTGGCTGTGGGTCTCTGCAAACTGATTTGATTAGCTGCTGGGTGGGGCCTCTCAGAAGACGGCTATGCTAGGCTCCTGTGTGTAAACATAGACGAGTATCATTAATGGTGTCAAGGGTTGGCTCTCTCAAATGGAGTTGGTCTCAAGTTGAGTCAGGTGTTGGTCGAACAGTGCCTCGGTCTCTAAAACTCCAGCTCCAGAGGATCTGACTCCCTCTTCTGGCATCCATGGTTCCCCCACCCACCCACCCACACACACACACTGAATAAATGAATGAAATAGTTTTTAAAAGTCAGACCAGGCTGTAGTTCATCCCTTGAATTTAAAATAATTCATAAAAATTCTATCACTATTAAAGGACAAAAATATAAAATAAATGTAAGAGTTTTCTTGTCAATGATGGATTTTGAGAAAACTAAGCTATAATTAGAAGCAAAATAAAAATGCATTTTTATCAAGCCATAATCTAATAAAAATGGACTTTTTTTCTCAAAAATCTATAGGGTACCATTTAAGCAGTAGCTAGATCTTTTTACTTTTGTCTCTCATGCATTGTCCACAGTCTTTTCAGTCATTCTTAATGCGTATAGCTCCCAATCCATGGGACTGGATGCATTTCTCCCTTTTGGAACTGGTTGACCATGTGCTTTAGTCACATGACTATATATGACTATGTGTCTGAGAAGTAGTTTCTGTAACATGGCACGCAGCAGCGTTTCATTTTTTTTTTTTCTAAGTAGACCCAAACATTTTTTTTCAGAGTCACATATGACCAATCATTTAATAATCATGATTTGGTCCAAGAAGAAGACATTATCTAAAGACATTTTGATGCTGGAAACTTTAGAAAAGTCCAATGGTGAATATACTTATAAAAGTAATTGCCAAGGGCTCTATTGAGTTGGTTTCGAAGAATCTGTCCCTTCAGCACATGTGGCTTATGCTCCATCCATTCTTTGGCTTATCTCTGGAATTTAGTTCTCTCCTCCAGTGGGAACAAAAGCTGTGGAGAGAGACAACTTGTTTGGCTTGGGAGAATGCCCAGTGTGAAAAGTTTTCAGGCAGAATCAGAAAGAACAGCTGCAAGAGGAGAGCTGGAAGGATATGACAGCTAATGATTCATAAAGAAATTTGTATTCAAACCTTCTGCTGAAACAGGAGACAGCCATGCCTAGGAGATGGCTTTCCATGCTTTGACAGGCCTGTTTTGACACCCTGAGTCCTTCAGTCCATACCTGTGTCTCAACAGGATGCCTACCCAATAGCTCCTCCTTATCTGAAATAGCACAACCATCTCTTTAGAATTCCAAAGAGCCTTTTATCTATGAGAACATGTATTCCATCCCAAGGCTGAGGATGCCTCCTCACCTTATATAAACTGATGTAATACCAAAGTCCAAATGGAAAGTCCAAAGCTAGCTAATATTCCTTCACAGCTGATGGCACACCAGACACTGGGTCATGTGCTTTACATGCAGGGCTTAATTTAATAGCAGACCTTGAAAAAGCTAATGAAGTGTCCCACGCAGTGCTCTGAGTGTGAGGAATGACAGCAGAAAACCAAAGCATCATTCATTAATAGCAGCATGACCCCTTGTTTCATCATTTTATAATTCTGCATAAGGGTGCCTGTGTCTCTTCTCCCTTTTCCAAGGAGCACATGACTGGGTCTCAGAGTGAGCCAGGGATCACATGAGTTACTCACTGGCTCACAGGCTGAAATGCTGAAAAAAAAAAACACGTGACACATTTACTGATTCCTAGTGCACCGATGACAGTAGATGTCATTATAGGCAATGACCAATAACGTTAGCAGTTCTTCTGGGGTAAGAATGTAGGGCATGCTCATTACTTTCTATTGTGATGGTAAAATAACATGAGAAAAAGCCATCTAAGAAAAAAGTAATTTACTTTCCAGTTTCTTAAGCCCATTGTGGTAGGGGATGACACGGAATGGAGGCATAAGCAGGAAGCACTCTGAATCATTATTTCCTCTGCATGCAGGAAAGAGAAGAACAGAAAGTTGAGCAGGGTTATAGACCCTCAAATATTGCCCCTAATCAAATACTTTCTCCAGTAAGATTACCCTAATATTTCCATAACTCTCTAAGCAGAGCCACCTATAAAAGAGCACATATTTTAAAATGTGAATCTATTGGGGACATTTCTCATTCAAACCATGACTGACAATAGTGAAGTTAAGTGCATTATTTTCTCACAAAGTTGTGAAAACAAGAATGAGATTATTTTATGTTTTCTTTCCACTCTCCTCTATAGCCATTCAAAAGGAAAGGCTGATGCATACAAGGCATGTGATCTACACTTTTAGCCTCTGTATTTTAATGCTTGAACCTCTGGTTTCCTTTTGCTTTCTATCATTAAGTCTAAAATAATGACAATTCAGCATAGAAATAAACAATCATAAGTAAGCCAGGAATACACTTACTTACATCTCCTTTGTGTAAGATCACTCGTGACTTCTAAGTAAAAGCCTCTGCATTAAGTGGATATGACTAACTGGCTCATGCATTATTTGATTAATACAGCTGACAAACTCTATAAAAACCATATCCCACTGAAACAATCAATGTGTTCTTATGTCCTATCTGCGCTCGAAGAATTTGATTGTGAATCAAATAGGTTTCCGATTTTAAGAAAAGAAGGTTTTAATTTGAACGTAGATGAACTCTTCTTTCTATGAGTAGTAGCTATTGTTGGACATAGGAAATGTAAGCATATCCTTTAGCAATAGACAGCTTTTAGAAATTCTAACCTGCATGTGGCATGGAGCTTCATGTACAGACCACATTAAAAAATAATCTGCTAGAAACTGCATTCTAAATCAGTGTTGAAGTACACAGCTTAATGTACAATAATTCATATAGAAAGAAGCTTGGATTATAACTATCAGTTAAAGTTCTCTCCAAATATGGTAAAAGCACTGTTGGAGAAAGAATATACTTACTGTTGTTGTAATGTTCTAAATCCAAACTCCAAGTTTTGCTTAAATGGATAAATGGTATTCAATAATTATGTTGAGAGAATGTAGGAAGCCTACATTCAAACCTTGTGATTATGGTTCTTAGACTATTGGACAATCATCTCTTAACTTTATTTCTTACCAGTAAGGTCAGAGAATATATTAGTTACTTTTCTTCTTGCAATTTAAGAAAGGAAAGGTTTTCTTTGGTTCTCAGTTTGAAGAGCTACCATCCATCATGGCAGGGCAGGCTTATCAGCAGGCTCATAAGGCATCTGGTTGCAATGTGTCCACAGTCAGAAAGCAGAGATAAATGAGTCCTGGTACCTGAGTCCCTGTATTCTTTTATAAATATTAAGCCCTAGGGATGGCCTCATCCACTTTCAGGCTGAGTATTTCCTCCTCTGTTGAACCTTACTAGAAATTCCCTTGTGAGCATACCCAGAAGTTTACCACCTATGTTATTCTAACTCCAATCAGGTTGACAGTGAAAATAAATGATCACAATAAAAAGACCATAGTTATTTAATAAGACCTTATTTCTACTTTTGTAGGTCCTAAAACACATGAATTTTATTCTAGCAAGAAAGAATGGTCTTTTATTTTGAAAATGACCTTGAGATTAGATAAATAGTAACAAAAGATTTCTTTTTTTTTTTTAATGAAGATTGTTCAAAGAAACACCAATTTTGAAACTCTTCCTCTTTGTTGGTTTTGTCACTTATTTAACTTGTACTAAGTCTATTATAGTTTTATATTTCTCCCCTGCACCTGGCCTTGCAGAGGCAGGCTGGTTGGAGAGACACAGTTGCACTTATTTTAGACCCCATCATATTAGAGCCAGCTTGATGACCTTCGCTCTGTCTATGAATTATTTATTTCATTGCATGTGCTTCTCCCAGAATTCACAGAATTCCCCTTTGTTGTGATGTTTCTTCCCATTTATGGAACTGTAAATACAGCTGACTGAACCTCTCCAGTAGCCAAACCCATTGTGGCTTTTGTGTGAAGTGTTTCAGTTTTCAGTTCACAGACTCAATAATTTTCATTTGCATCTTTTTCTTTACCTGAAATTAAGTGTCAGTGGTATTGGAAGATTAATAACAACAGAAATGCATTTAAATTGGATTAAGAAGACAAGAGGCTTTTTTGCTTTTAATTTGTCCACTTTGTGGCAATGTGCATTACTTTTATTTTATTTTTTTCTGAATCCTAATTCATCATCTTTCATGAAATGGGAATACTGGTGACTACTGCAGTGCAATTAGAATGAAAAAAAAATATTTTTTTTTTTTTTTGTCTGTTACCATGTTGGGAAAAATGATTAAATTGACTTTCATCATTTGGAGGTTTGCTTTAAAATGGTATGTTTGAAAATGTTGACCACATAGAGTATATTGTGAATTCGATAGGGACACCTCAAAGATATGGCACATCTCTCCAACAGTATCAATAATGAAGATGAAATGAGAAGCCTGATGATGCTTCCCAAAGATACCATCTATGCCATTGGTGCTGTTAACTTTGGCTAATCATTGGAATCTCCTGGGAGATTTTTTTTTTTCTTTTTAATCTTAAAGTTCAATTTACAAGTTACACGAATTCAATACAAATGTCTGAGGACTTGACCAAGAGCTTAAACTGTTTTAGGCTAGCAGGGGATTCCAATGTGTAGTGAAGACTAAGAACTAGAGACAAGCCACTAGATGATGTGGCTGAGGTAGCACAAGACGGAATGCTCCCTCAAAATAATGATGTCTTAAACTGGGGTGGGGGAGGAGAAATGGAGAGAATATGTAATTGTTTCTTTTCATTTTTTTTTTTTTGGATGTTCTTAAATGGTCACTAATCATACATGTGAAAAGAATTTTATAATAGCAAAATACACTAATTAGAGGAATTCATGGTGTGTTGAGGCTACATCTCTAACACACCACTTAGTACAAGACCTTGCCTGTGGAGTGTGTTGCTCTGCAACAGAACCATTGAAGTAAATAAGAAAGAGCCACAAGTGTTTCAGAGGTTCCTCAGGAGGATTTGGAGGACCATTATTTTTATATTCATTGACTCTGGTTTTTCTTGCATACCCAAGAACCCATGGTTATATAGGGCTACAAAATCTCTTACTTCTTTTGTCTTAGAAATAGGACAATCAGCTTTCTTTGATGAAGGAAATCAAGACATATGTAGAAAAGATGAAGTAAAGAAAGCAAAGCAAACATACTCTAATTACTTGGTGTGAGGGCTTAGGCCTATATAATCCTACCCCATGGGAGGTGGTGGCATGAGAATAAGCAGTTCAAGGCCACTGGGCTAAATGAATGACCCTGCCTCAAAACAAACAAACAAGTCATCAGTGTTATTTTGGGAGGAGTCAGGAATATAATCACCTTTGTATTTCCTTCTTCAGAAAAAAGTCCATACAATACCCTGGGCATTTCCTGGCTAATCATTTCCAAGTTTAAATTTCTTTGAGTAAACTCATTTCTACTGGAATTCTCTTCTACCAGATACCAGAAACTTAGCATTATCTCTAAACATTTACTAACTGAATAAATCAAGGAACCAACTAGTCTTACCTTAAACTCCGTACCCTTTTCACACCTGACAGCAGCTTTATATGATAACCAAGCAGGCTGGACTGCCAAGTAATATCTCAAAGGGAAACATGATCTTTGCTTCAAAGGAGAAGTATTTTTCTATCACCTCACTGAATTTAAAATCTTTCTCTAGAAAACTAGGTCATTTCTAATCTTGTCTCACTTTAACCACTTCTAGTGACCTAGATGTCCTACTCCATGTGTGGATAGCTGTATCTGCCGTTACAGACCTCCCTCACAGCTGCCGCCCTCAAGAGTCTCACCCTTTGGCCTTACTCTGATGCGCTGTACTACAGTAGCATGCATACTGTTTTGAACATGTTTACACCTTGCTGTCTTCTGCTCAGTGCGTCTTCCTTTGAATCAGAGCTGACCCACTTTATTGTTGAGTCAAATTCTCAATCCCTTTGGCTTTGCTTTTGTGTTCTATAGTTGCCCCTAAAATGTGTACGTACTAATATATAATGCTCTGCTCTAGTCCACTCAAGATAAAAAATGGCACAATATTCATATACATATATACATGGAAAGACATGTTAAATGTAATCACACAAATAAATCTATGAGTATTTATCAGAAAATAAGAACATAACATCATAAAGATAATAAAACCATCAAAATATCCATTCCCCATAAAAAGTTACTTCCTGTTCTTTTAGATCCATTTATTTGTAATACTTTCTTTTCATGTATATGTGTATATTCATTTGTGTGAATATTACAAAAAATTATGCATAGAGTTTTACCTAGATAAATATATAGTATTTTAACATAATTTAAGACACTTAATAAAACTGGTAGACATTATTGCCTGGCTGTAATTAAAAATCTACCTTAATGTTTGAAAATATATGTTTATGAGTAATTAATATGAAGCACAGAAATATTTCATTTCCTCAATAACTGAAGAGCATCAAGGAAATGAAATATTTTACAAGGTCTTTTAAAAGGTGGGTAACATGATGATGCTGACTCAGCACTTTAATACCCCCTAAAAAGCTGAATGACAGCTATTTGTCTAAACTAGGCAAGCATCTTCTCTCTTGGGTAACTGATTGATTTTTCCTATCTTTTATTAACACCCTGTGAGAGTTGCTGTATAGTATATGTTCTATTTGCATCACCATTTTAATAATTATAAATATGTATGTAGTAGAATTTTCAGACTCTTAATAGGGCCTTTTTTTTTAATATAGATCTTAATGTTTGTTCTGTGTTTCTCATAGTATAATAGGGTTGTAGCACACCGTTTTTATTGCATATTCACCTAACTTTGAGGATTACTTGTGAGGAAACTTTAAAATAGATGGAGAATTGTCAGGCCAAAGTAAGGTTGAATATTTTACTTTATTAAGACTTATGATTTATTCATGTGTATAAGGGTGTGTCTATGTATCTGTGTGCCTTGAGTTGGCCAGAATAGGGCATTAGATCCCCTGAACCTTGAATTACAGACACGAAGGTTCAGGGAAACAAAGTTGGATTATCTACAAAAATTACAAGTGTTTTTGGCTGCTGAATCATCTTTTTCACCCAGCCCAGAGATTTATTTCAGTATTAAAAATTTAGTCGTTGATCATCATCATTCAGGCCTCCAAAGAGAGCCTGCATTCACCTGCACAGCATTAAATAATACCTGACCAGTACATAGTTGAAAATACATTTTTAAAATAAGATTTTAAAGCTTCCTTTTGTATTTCTTTGTTTGTTTTTGTTGTTTGTTTGTTTGGGACAAGGTTTCTCTGTGTAGCCCTGGCCATCTTGGCACTCTGTAGACCAGGCTAGCCTTGAACTCAGAGATTCACCTACCTCTGTCTCCCAAGTGCTAGGATTAAAGGCAAGTGTAACCACACCACCTGGCTCAAGTTGTATTTTTAAAACACGGATAATAAGCATAAATAAATATGTAGTTCTGTTGCTCTCCTTGTGGAGCTCCTGTCCTCTCCAAATCTTACTATTTCCCCTTTCTTTCCTAAGATTCCCTGAACTCTGCCCAAAGTTTGTTTATGAGTCTTAGCATCTAGAAGGGCATAGGAGGAGATGAGGGAAAGGAGGAGATTGTGAGGGGACATGTGAGAGGGCTACAGCTGGGATACAAAGTGAATAAACTGTAATTAATATAAAAATAAAAATTTAATTAAAAAGACTTTATTCTAGGACTAATGAAAATATAAAGAGCATCTTTATCAAGCAGTAAAATTAAGGTTTTAAGGGCTGGAGAGATGGCTCAGTGGTTAAGAGCACTGTCTGCTCTTCCAAAGGTCATGAGTTCAATTCCCAGCAACCACATGGTGCCTCACAACCATCCATAATGTGAACTGATTCCCTCTTCTGGCAGGTGTGAATGCAGATGCAGATAGAACACTCATATACATAAAATAAATAAATCTTTAAAAAAAAAAGAAAACACTATGTAGAATTCTTAGTGAAACTTCTAGCACTTGATTACAGAAAAACACTTAAATATGGAAATATATGGAGGAAATATATACTTTTAAGAAAATGAATGATATTATTTTCAGTTATTAAGTTTTCTATATTCTTTATGTGTATATCATATGTAAAGATGTATATATATTTATTTTCTATTTACATACTAGTCAATAGTATTAAAGTATACTATTGAAAGGTAACATATCTAGACTACATTTTTATTCAACATTGTAAGATGCCAGTTTCTACATTGTCTAACAGTCTCTGGCTAATTTACAAGTTTCTTAATAGTCTAACATGTAAGATAACTTCTTGAATAATGCCCCATTTTTCAGAACTTCAGTAACTTCAGTTTTTCTTTTTGTTTATAGCTCTCTGAATAATTGGATATAGATTGATAGATTCCTTTAACCTTTTTTAGTTGCATAGTTAGAACATATTTCTAAATATGTTATTATCAGTCAAGTTTTTACCTCACATGAACAGTTTTCCAAAAATCTAAATTCAGAAATTTGTCTAATAATTTCATATATATATGTATATATATATTTAACTTTTATTAATTACACTTTATTCATTTTGTATCCCCACATAAGCCCCTCCCTCCTCTCCTCCTCATCCCACCCTCCCTCCCTTTCTGCATGCATGCCCCTCCCCAAGTTCACTGATAGGGGAGGTCCTCCTCTCCTTCTTTCTGATCTTAGTCTATCAGTTCTCATCAGAAGTGGCTACATTGTCAGGGTTCTAGGTTATCTCCACAGATAGTCCATGGTTGGAGTATGAATCTCTGGGAAGTTCCCTGTGTTCAAATTTTCTTGTTCTGTTGCTCTCCTTGTGGAGTTCCTGTACTCTCCACCTCTTGCTATTTCCCACTTCTTACATAAAATTCCATTCACTCTGCCCATCAGTTGGCCATCAGGCTCAGCATCTGCTTTGACAGTCTGCACAGCAGAGGCTTTCAGAGGCCCTCTGTGGCAGGTTCCCAGGTTGTTTCCTGTTTTCTTCTTCTTGCTTTCAGAGGCCCTCTGTAGCAGGTTCCTAGGTTCTTTCCTATTTTCTTTTTCTTCTGATGTCCATCCTCTTTGCCTTTCAGGATGGGGATTGAACATTTTAGTTAGGGTCCTCTCTTTTGCTTAGTTTGTTAGATGTACAGATTTTAATGGGTTTATTCTATGTTGTATGTTTATATGAGTGAGTATATACCATGCAATAATTTCTTTTTCACTCCTTTATTTGTTTTACTTCTTGGCCATACTCTATTGAAATGGGTATTTCAATTTAAATAAAACATGATGTCCTGTTTATTATTATTACTATTATGGTTATTGTTACTATTTAATCTTCTCCCCTATGGCCTATGACC
Organism: Psammomys obesus; assembly: GCF_907164565.1. Classification (NCBI taxonomy): domain Eukaryota; kingdom Metazoa; phylum Chordata; class Mammalia; order Rodentia; family Muridae; genus Psammomys; species Psammomys obesus. The sequence goes on along the minus strand of NW_026596101.1, from coordinate 3,700,660 downwards.
TGTCTAACCATAGTTTCTTTGCCCAATATTGGTGCCAACTATATAGGTGTCCTCTTGAGTGACTCTGGAAACCAAGTGGAAAGTAATTGGTTATTCCCATGAGGTTCGTGCCACTATTTCATCAAAGGACATGTCTTGACAAACCAACCATTGTTCTAGCTAACAGGGTTCAAAGTAGGTGTTATTGATGTTTATTTTTCTCTTCCTATAGCTTTCATAGCACCCTACAGCACTATGAAAATATCCAGCATATCTTCTTCATGGACCTTTCTATTTCCCATTCTTTTCTCTTCCAAACCTTTTGCCCAGTGTAGGTATTTACTGAGCACTTGCTAAAGAGTCTCTTGACTTTCCTTAAATATAACCACTAGGTATTTCTCCCATGACCCAGTACTAAAAATGCCAATTGCCATGGTTTGCTAGTAGTTAGATACAACAGAATCTCCCACTTGTCCTAAGAGAGCTTATAATTTTCATAATCCACAGAAACATTGCAAGATACTAGAATAGGGAAGTTCTGTTGATATTCCTTATATGCACCACAGACAGCAAAATTTCTGAATACACTGAAAATGTGAAATATTTATGCAAATGTTAAATAGTATTTATTATTAAGTATAATTAGAGGTTGCCAAAGCACCTTTTTTTCCTGCAAGTTGGAGTGCCACATACCTTTCAAAATGAGTGCTTGTAATTAATAATATTTAGTTGGGGGAAATTCATTTCTCAACGTTTTCATCATAACCCATGTATTGCCAGGCAAACAACTTGATAGAATCAATGTAAGCTTAGTTTAGCATGTGATAATCTTCTCTTGCCCTCTAATTTATCACTAAATGTTTTTTCCATGGATTGCAGACATTGAAAGGTTTTAATTGTAGCCCTGTGTTTTATTTACTGTTAGGAAAAAAATATTTTTAAATGGAGCATGCTGTGCTAATAAGCAGGGGGTCTGTGAGAATTTGTTTGTCATTCACAGTGATTAGGTCCCATATTTGAACTGGTTCATACAGTGCCAGCTCTATTATTTTAAGGTTGATATTTATTCCATCTGCCTTTCTGGTTAGACGTTTTTCTTTGGCACTCATTTCATGCTTTGAGCTTGGCCTTCCTTAACAAATGACAGAGCTGTGTGTGTTACCCACAGCTTGCTCAGAAAGCTGAGGAAGAAAAGTGAAAAAAGACAGTGATATCTGCAAGACCATCAGTCTGGCTCACTCAACATAGTATTATTCTAGGATGTGCTGAGTTGTCGATAAAAGTCAGATTGAAGGTAGTAGCCCAGGGAGAGACACGAGAAAAGGACCGTCTCAGTTTTTTAAAGATAGTGCTTCTGGTTAGTGTGATAATCCATTCACCTCTCATCATGCCCAGAGCACCCATTCCCCTTATTTCGATAACTCTGTGGTTAAGAGCCCTGGCTGATCTTCCACAGGACATGGATTTAATTCCCACCACCCACGTGGGGGTTCACAAACACTCATAACTGCTGTACCAGAGAATATGATGAACTCTTCTGGCCTCTGAGGATACTTCACACACGTATGGTATACATACATACATGCATACAGGAAAAAATATCCATGCACCTAAAATAAATTAAATGACCCTTAAAATTAAATAATGAATCAACCTTTTATGAGCTACAAAATGTAAAACAGGGTGCAGAAAGCAAATGAGAGGAGGCAGATCTAAATTTGAATACTTATTCTGTGGTACTCATTAGAAAAAAAAAATCGGCACTAGATTATGACCCCGTACATGTATGTCTTTTCATCCTTTCCTTTGAAGAAAAACAAAATGCTTTTAATTTTACTCCTGTCTAAGATCAGAGTGCAGTTTGTTGATAATTGAGAGCTTAAACTAAGAAGGCGAATACACATGAAACATTTTCATACATGGAACATTTTGTTGCTCTATAAACAGATGGGGGCCTGTGCTTTATGGTGTTTATAAAATGGGGGTATCTATCAGAAAAGTAAACATTTGTTAGGATCAATGGCTTGAAGGTGTTGGGAGAATAGACATCCTGCTCAGGGTCTCTGAGGCATTTGGGAGCTCAGAGCCATATATGAGCAGTAGCTCATGTCCTTTATTGCATGATGAGAACAGCTCTGTGTTTTGATCAGCTCATCCTATACCTTATAAGGCCTTCACACAAAAATGTGGTGTCTGGAGTAATTATCTAATTATTTGCACCCACATTTTGCTGTGGAAATTGATACAGGCAAACAAATAGCAGTGAACATGATCACAAGTCCAGAGCAAGGTAGAATAATAACCCTATTGTTGAATTAGTTATATAAATTGAACAAGTTTTTTAATATATCTAACTGTATTTGCTTTATCTATAAGGGAGTAACAGGGTCAGTTATAGCTGAGATATTGCATACATTAGATATGATATGTGAAAAATACTGATGGTGAACTAACAAAAAAAAATAAACTATAGCTATTTCCATCACCTATGAGAAAAAAAAAAATATGCAATGAACATGACCCTGACAGGAACATATACAAAAGCTTATAAGAAGAATTTAGAGTTAGCAAAGGTTCAACTGACTATGATGGAGCCCATGGTGAGTTATATATTAACTCACATCTAGAAAGATTCTCAGTGGGAAGTGCAGCCAACATGTTTTCAATACATGTCATTATAAGAACTGGAGCTTTGTAATTCTTTGATTCCTTACTGTTTGATTTTTCAATCTTAATAATGCATTAGAGTACTGAGCTTAGCTCTCTCTAAATTATAAATGCCACCATTTTATACCTAAGTATCAAATGATTTTTGTCCAGCACTAGTGGAAGAAAAATAAACATTTTGAGCATGTTAACTCTGGCTTTCTGAGCTTCTGGAATCAGTCTGTCTGCTACAGGGTGGACTTATCAGAGCCAGTACCTAATCGTTTTGAAGCATGTGTGTGTCCTGTGCAGGTACTAATTTTTAGTCACTGTACGCACATAAGGGGTTTTATAATATGCCGAATTTGAATTACCACTTGGTCATATTTTTTCAGGATTAGCATCAAGTAAAACTGCCACCAGTCTCTAGGATACTTCCTCCTTTCTGTCTATTGGTGCCCTAATTCTCAACACTGTTGTAATTTGTACTTCCAACCAAGCATCAGTAATGAGCTTCACAGCTATCTACATCATAAACCATTTTAATAAGATTAGTTTCATCTGTGTTACCTCCTGTATCTTTTCACAGATATTAATACAACATTCATTTGGAATATCATATTTGATCCTTATATCAAGAAAAGCAAGTCAATAGCATATCGAGGGATCTTTTTGTTTATTGGTAATGGCTGTCAGAACCACTCCTATTAGTAGAAGAGCTAAGATAAATTTTGAGGTTCTGTTTAGCGTTCATGGGGATGAATATTGTTATTGATTAGCAGTATCTGCATTGGGTGAAAAAAAGAAAGAATAGAGAAAGGAAAACTAGCATAGAGTGCAAAAAAGGCTGTAACTCTCAGACTCCCTTAATGTCCTTACTCTGTGTAATCTTCCCAGAGCCTGGGGTCTTGTTGCTATCTTCTCTCATGCTGCCAGATAGTTCATTTCCAGAACATCAAAAACATTCTCCATTCTTTGAAATCCTTTGGAGTCTGAAGCTTCACTTTTACTTTTCCCTCTGCCCGGATATTCTGCTAAGCAACCCATATCCCATAGTGAAATCTGCAGAGAAGCCTTAGCCTACTTACAGGAAGAAACTCCCTGATTTGCTTTTTAATATGGCAATACCCTTATATTTTATGTTAGAAGTGTGATGTGAATTCTATTAATTTATTTATTTTATATATATATATATATATAAATATATATAATATATATATATAATATATATATATATTACCTCCTCTGTGTGTCTCTGTATGTGTGTGCGTGTTTTTGTGTGTATGTGATTTTTTGAGGTAGGAGCTCATATATCCCAGGCTAGATATATGCCTTTTCATAAACAAATAGGCCATACTTTGCCAATATGTGTTCCTAGACAGCTTGGTGACAAATAATGTAATTACCAGTCATTCTCAGACTCAGGTATAGTATTGTGCCATATGATCCTCAGGTTATATACCATCATTTCCTAAAGATTAAGATGAAAGTTTTGTTTGTTTCCCTTTTGTCTTTTCTATTGTGGGCAATATCATTATCATACTGTTTATTTTTTCAGCCAAGTGATCATATAAAATGTCAATAAAATCAGAATGAAAAAGTAAATTAATATCATGGACTTGGCAGTTGTGCTTATGTTTCATGAAGTAAAATGAAGTGTAAGATAAATATACTGAATTAATATTCATATATCGCCTATCAGATAGTTTTTCTATATACAAAAGCAATTGTACTTTTTTCACTTTACATTGTGGAGGTATGATGAAGAGCAAAAATTAATATATAAAATTAATCTGTAAATAACTTCCAGAAAGATCCACAATTAGCATTTTCATAAGCACCTTTGTGCACTGCCCTCAAGCTCCAAGTTTATTCACCTCTTTTGCTTGTTCTGTGAACAGTGATCTGGGCCCTTTAAGGTTTTTGGTCACATGGTATTATATCAAACTTGATCAAGAGATTGCGATGGAGACACGTCACAAAAGGACCAGAAGGAAGGGTTGTCCTGTTTTCAGGTGTGCTTGTGACATATCCTAGCAGACAGCCTAGTGCAGGGCCTGGGTCTCCCTCAACTCAACTCTCCAATGCAGTTAACTTTTAATTAGCTCTTGGTGCTTTCTCGGTTTCTGACTCTACAGTGCTCATCACACCACTAGCAGGTTCACCCTCTGTGCAGACTCTGGTTGGGAGTCTTCATTGATGACCTACTCCATGAGTAGCTTTATGTTGAAGGTCAGAAAAAGAAATATTTTATAGAAAGTTCTACTAGCACCGTGAAAAGTACTCTGTCATCCATCAAACCACAGTTATATTGTCTCTAACCAAGTCTAAATATTCCCAACCATGTTTGTATTTACCATCTAGCTTGAAAGGTAGAAACCATTTCCTCTACATATGCCTCTATTTTAGAGTCATCTTTACTCATCACTATTATTTCTATTATTGTAGCGAACCATTGCAATTAATGATCCCTATAATCATATATTCCATGCTCAAGATGTCTGACCCAGAATGACAATTTGTAATTCCTCTAATCTAATACTTGGTGCGTGCTATTGTTTTAGCTTTTCATAAGAATAATTAATCTCTCTCTTTTAACAACATTCTTTCAGCTTGTGCCTTGTTTTAATGGTTGCAAAAAGGTAATAGTCCTATATACTGATTCATTTTATTTCTTCAATCCCTTATTTTTAGGTATATTTTCTCTCTCTCTCTCTCTCTCTCTCTCTCTCTCTCTCTCTCTCTCTTTTTAAATCAACCACATACCCTGTCTTCAGCCTGGTGAATGTCCTTGAACATAAGCTTGCTTGCATCCATCGTGAGATTTCCGCAATGGACTTGTGGCAATTTAGACATTTTTATGGGAGAAAAATAAAGCTCAGTGACATATAAAGTGCCTCCAGGAATTCAGGGTCATTTGGGGGCACATTGTTGAAGGTGTGATGAATAAAAGCCTAAGAAGGGAGATCACCAGCCGTCGCTTCTCTCCCGTGAATGTTGCCTAGCAAGAAGGTGAAAACTCTCCCAAGCGCCACAAAAACTGACACCAGTTTTAAGACTGAGCCATTAAATATCAATTATCCTAAACCACTTCTGGCTGCTTCTTTGATTAAATGTTTTTCTTGTGTTTTACCTTTGGGGAATCTACCTCATCAGAAGAATGGAGAATGGGAAAGATTAAACGATTCAGAATCATTTGGTTGTTTCTGCAAAGGAGTACTTTGGGAAAGAGGGCAAATTGTTAACGTGAACATCATCTTACAAATTGAGTTTGGCTAATTTCCTGTGCTTATACTCAAGATACCCTGTTGATTCAGCAGGAACCCCCTCACATACTCCTCCAATAGTATCTTTTTTTTTTTATTTCTCTCTGTGTGTGTATGTGTGTGTATACTTGTTTGCATGCCACATCATATATCAAACATGAATGGAGAACAGAGGACAACTTTCGGGGGTTGCTTTGCTCCTTCTACCATGTAGGTTCTTAGGATTGAATTCCAGTTATCAAACTTTGCATCTCATTGACCCTACATTCATGTTTTATATATTACTACCTCGAGACAGTTAACTTGGCTGTAATTATAGTCACCAATGTGTTAGGCCAATGCACAAACTTAGGATCCTGACTCCAAAGACAGCAGCCTAAGCCCCATGCTGCCCTCCAGCTGTGTAGGAGCTTAAAAAAAGTCTGGTGATAGATGTTACAGACATTGCTCCTCCATCTTTATTCAACCTCTTCCAGCTTTTTATTTAAGTGAAGAAACAATCATAGAACTATTGTCAAAGTAAATGATAGCAGCTTACTTTATTGGACTCATAAGTGGACAGTTTTGCATTTGTTGTGTATTTTATAGTGTTGTGTGGTGTACAAGAGTTATTACCAACCTGTTTACCTGGAGAGGTGAAATCCACACCTACAGTATCATATCTGCGTATCCAAAAGTAATGAGTAATGAAAACAGTGTAGCATTTTCACTTCATTCCTATGTTCTCTGCTTTTTTGTCTACCAGTAATCCTATTGTCTGCTATTAAGATCGACAGTCTAATAAAATGAGAATGATGTGATGGCTTGACAAACATCTACTGAGGACCTGTGACAAGCAAAGGGCTTAATCAGCAAGATGGGCTTGGAGAGGATTTAAAAATAATCAGACAAATGAAGAGAGACAGGCATTGTCACCATGACAAAACCACTTCAACCACAAGTCAGAGAAGAAAAGAGGGGAGTGAGGAGAGACAAGCCAGTAGCATGCTGAAGATTGCCCTCTTCCTTAGATGTCTTAATTGGACTTCTGCTCTTCAAAAATGACTGCTCCTGAGTAATTAGGTTTTTATTTTTATTTATTTACATTTATTTATTGGAGTAATGAGGAAAGGGAGGAGACACATGCCACTAAGCGTGCATGTGACTCAGAGAACAGTATTAAGGAGTCTATCCTCTCCTTCCACCGTGTGGATTTCAAGAAACAAATGTAGGTGTCTAACCCTGCAACAAGCACCCTTACCCCACTGAACCCTCCCACCAGGCCCCTGAAGAATTCTTTACAATAGATGCTTTGCTCAGTCATTGAATCCTATCACAAGAAAGAGACAGAGATAGAGACAGACAGAGAGAGACAGAGCTACAGAGACAGACAGAGGGACAGAGACACACAGAGAGGCAGAAAAATAGAAAGATAGACATACACACATGAGAGAGAGAGAAAGAGAGAGGAGACAAAATATCTGATTCATAGCCTGCAGGTTATATGAATTAAGAGCAGGCAGCACATTATAAAACGTTTTCTCACAAAGAAGAAGTGTCAATTCTATTTCTCTCTCAAACCTGGAAGATTTGTTGATGTCTGGTCATAGTATAGATTTTCTATTAGGGCCCATGCTGCTTATTCATTAGTAAGCACTGTAGCATAAAACTACCATAACTCAGGGTATAATCTCTCTCTGGCCTTCTTTTGGATGTGTAGCTTGAATACTGCTAGGATTCTATGCATTTAGGTAATATTTTTGTGCAAGGTATACAGGAGCCGAAGGCACCTAATAGTAATCAGTAAGTATTAAATACAATCTGTGTAGAAATGAAGATATTCTAGTTCAGCTAAGAAAACAGATTTAACTCATATATACTCCACCCAGAAAAACTTAAAGGAGAAGCAGTCAGAAACACTGACATTTCCTCTTCACCCATCTTATTAGCAATCAATGACTGATTTTTCAAATAAATTATATATTAATTTGGCTTCATAGATACACACACAAGTTGAAGAGGAAGGGGAACAGGAAGAAGAGGAGAAGGAGAAAGAGAAATGTATAACAGGAAAAGAACAAGTAATAACAAAATTGCAGTAAATATAGGATGTTTACCCAGTTATTCTTATTACTGTTTAGGCTCTGAGCAATAATTTTGTTAATTAATTTATTTTTTATTGATTACAGTTTGCTCACTTTTTATCCCAGCTATACACCCTCCTTCATCCCCTCCCTATCCTTCCCTCCCTCATCTCCTTCCATGTCCCTCCCCCAGTCCAATGATAGAGGAGGTCCTCCTCTCCTCTGTGGCCTGGTAAGGTTGCTCCCCCTCAGAGGAAGGTGATCAAAGAACCAGCCACTGAGTTCATGTCAGAGACAGTCCCTGCTCCTATTACTAGGGAACCCTCTTGTAGACTGAGCTTCCATGGGCTACATCTGTGAAGGGGTTCTAGGTTATCTCCATGCATGGTCTTTGTTTGGAATATCAGAGTCTGAGCAATAGTTTGATGCCACAGTTAAATGGAAAATATGTCTTCTTCACCTTATCAATCTTTAGATATTATGTGTCCCATAAAAATATGTAAGTTTTTCAATAGCAAGATGTCTGAAATTAGATTTGACCCTGCATTAGAAATCCCAATGGAAAGCAATTAATGCATAAAGCATCAAAGATCACTGCCCTTAGTCCTGCATCACCAGATGAAATTGCCATCTCACATCCCATCATTACCCTGGTATTTACTTCTTGTTTGTGTGGTCTAGGAAGAAGATAGTCTTATACTGAATCTTTACTTCATCAGCAGGCTGTGAGTGTCTTCTAATCTCTGCCATCTTCTAGTATGGTACACAGAGTGTAGATAACTGTGACTATTAATATGTTGCTCATGTAACAGGCCACTATTGCTTGGTGATTTTAGGTCAAAGCATGGATAGGAAATGGTATTAGTTATGTCATTGTGGGGTAAACTGGAGGAGACTCGAATGGAGCTTGGTGACAACTGCATTATATGTCTTTATAATGAATAGGTAAAATAAAAGCAAAACATAAAATACTGCAGACATTAAACATTTCACCCCTATAATATTTTCAATACTACTTTGAATTTTTCTAAATGTGTTTCTGTTTCTCCCAGTATAAATTTCCCCATCAGATCCTGTGCTTGGCCTGGGAGCCTCAGTTCTGATCAATATGCGTGACCAATGCCTCTTTCCAATTTTTGGATAATCACATTCAGTAAGAAATTCTAATCATTTCCACAAACATCTAGAAATTGGTCAAGTTAAATTTTTCCCAAGGAATCTACATTTTCTCCTTTCATATACAGACAGAGACATCTTCTGGCTACCATCCAGGTTTCTGTTTTATCAGTCAAGTGGTATAAGTGGCTGTGTTTCTAAGAAGGCATGAGCTATTCTACCTAGCTTGGACATTGGCTACATAGCCACACTTTTTCCATAAGGACAGAGAAATGAAGCAGTCCCTTAGTTTCTCCATGGACTGCTTTTCTTGAAGACTGTGAGGATATCCCTTCCAGAGTTTTCAGTGCACACGGGCATTTTCTGTAGCTTTCGGTTGCAGGTGGTAATGTCCACGTACTTGAATGTGGAGAACTTGAGTAAGGATGCTTCTTGTTGAGCTAGACATCTGTGACTCTCCACTGGTTTCTGCCTTTCCTAGATATCTTTCTGTCGTACCCTGAGAAGGATACTTGTAGCTCTATGTAAATAGCTCCAGGGATCTGATGAAGCTAGCCTTCTCTAGAATCCCAGAAGACCTACACGATCACTGTTCCTGGGCCATTGTACATACTTTTTTCATATGTGTCTCTGAGCTGTTTGGTTGGAACATTTTGCTTTAGGTTCTGCCTCGTGTAGAGTCTGTGTTTATGGATTCAACAAACTCTACATTGGAATATTTTCAAATAAAATTGCTTTCTGAAATGAACAGGCAAAAGCTGATTTTCTTATTTATTATTTTACATTATTTCCTAGCCAGTAGAGTTCCCTGTGTCACCCTGTTATTACCTAGTTAAATTTGCAGTTTTATAGAAGTGAGCATTCAGATTCTTAACTGAAAACAAATTTAATTTTTATTGCCTTTATTTATTTTTCTATTTGTGATGTGTGTGTGTGTGTGTGTGAGCATACACTGAGCTACTTCACAAGCTCAGGAAACAAATTTACTATTTGTCTTTTATTCATAATCTTAGGCAGAAAAGTAATATGTTAAAGATAATGATGACAATCCAGCTTTGTGTTTCCTCTCAGTCAGAGTTTCATGAAGGATGGAGTATACATAACCACAGCTCTTTTGCTAGATCTACATCATAATTATTTGACTCTTTGGATTATTATGAGCTAATTTAGATACAAATAAGAGTGCATGAAAGACATTTGAAAGAAAAATGGAAATGGTTGAAGACCTAGTGGGAAAATAATAGTTTGATTCTTTGTATAGCCAAGCCTAGGTAGTCGTTTACTTTTCCAACTTCTGTTCATAAACACTACTCCACTTACTCAAGGGCATAGCTTTCTGTGGCTCTGGTGCCTAGTCTTGACCTAAGACATTGGACTGGATTGGTGAATATGACATTTTCTTTATTTTGTAAGTCATTTCTCTTCTCACATATGCTGACATGTAATCATCATAGAATTGCGCAAGTATCTTTGTGTCAACATGGATGGAATCTGAGGACATAGCAACTTCACCCAGGCTTGTTACACAAAGTGTTTATTTTTCAACTTGCAAAACCTCCTAGAGAAAGTGTGAAATTGAAGATGTACTACCTATGTTTACTCACTTTCTTTTTCTTGCATTGCATGATGAGAAGCTTAGACCACAAGTAATCATACTGTCTTACATAAACTTTCACCTGTTTCTAATTAACTCTCATTATTCTCCACTTTCCAAGTATCTTAATTGGATTCTTCAGGAGACTAGAAGTGTATCTTTGCTTTGCGTAGTCAGCTATATGCTATGGGCACACTTAGGCAATCAGGAAAAGGGCAGACTGCTTTCCACAGTGCCACTATTATTTGCCAGCTTATCACATTGTGCAAGCCCCAGTCTGCATTACCATCATACTGGACTGCCAGTCCTTCTTGTTTTTAACCCAATTTGAATGTGTATTGCATAATAGCTCAAAGTGGCTTGTGTCTGAATTTCCCTAGTGATGAGTTATTTTGATTATCCACTTAGAAATTTTATTATTTTGTGTGTCATTACTGCATGAATCTATTCAGGTCCCTGTCCACTTTCTTATGTTTCCTTAGTGCTGAGTTTTGAGAGTAATACATATATTTTAAAAACAAATCATTCATCAGATATATGCTTTGTGGTTTTCTTTCAGGCAATGTACTTTATCTTTTTAGCAGAATCTTTTGAAAAGAATTTTCAGTGTATATGGTCACAAATCTATATTCATAACTCTATCTATCTATGAATCATCTATTTAGCAATTCTATCATCTATCTATCTATCTATCTATCTATCTATCTATCTATCTATCTATCACCTATCATCTATTATTCTGGTTACTCTTAAACTGTCATTTTGACATAGCAAAGGGTCATCTGTCTGTGAAGGATTGCCTTGATTGTTAATTGCAATAGGAAGAGCCTTAATCCATTATGAACAGCATCATTCCTTAGGAAGGTGATCCTGTGGCATTTACAAACGCCATGTAAGCATTAACAAGAGAGCAAGCAAGCTGGGAAGCTGTATTCTTCTATGTTTCCTGCCTTTATGTTCCTCCCTTGAGTTCCTCTCCAGTGATGGAGTAGAGTTTTATTTTGTAAAACAAATAAAACCTTTCCCCCTGAAATTGCCTTTGGTCACACAGTTTTGTCATAGAAACCTTAGAAACATAAGTGAATTAGAGCATATATACATATATATGTACCTGGCATGATATCTAAAAAATCTTTGCATAGACCAAGATCTCAAGATTTTGTTCTGCTTCTTGCCCTAGATATTTTGTAAAGTGTACCATGGTCTATGCTTTGTTCATCTACGTGGAGTATTAAAAACCAAACGTAAGTATTTTGTCTTTATGCCATTTGAGTTTATTCGTTTTACATCCCAGCTATAGTCCCCTCCCTCATTCCCTCCCAACCCCACCCTCCCTCTTCTTCTCCTATGCCCCTCCCCCAGTCCAATGATAGAGGAGGTCCTCCTTCTCTTCCCTCTCACCATAGTCTATAAGGTCTCATCAGGAATAGCTTCTTTGTCTTCTTCTATGGACTGGTAAGGCTGCTCCCCCCTCAGGTGGAAGTGATCAAAGAGCCAGCCCATGAGTTCTTGTCAGAGACAGTCCCTGTTCCTATTATTGGGGAACCCTCTTGGACACTGAGCTGCCATGGGCTACATCTGTGTAGGGGTTCTAAGTTATCTCCATGCATGGTTCTTATTTGGAGTGTCAGTCTCAGAAAAGTCCCCTGGGCCCAGATTTTTTGGTTCTGTTCTTCTCCTTGTTGAGCTCCTGTGCCCTCCAGGAATCTCTATCTTCCCCTTCTTTCATAAAATTATCTGCACTCTGCAAAAAGTTTGGCTATGACAGGAGACAACTTCCTGAACAGAACACCAACAGCACAGGCTCTAAGAGCAACAATCAATAAATGGGACCTCATAAAACTGAAAAGCTTCTGTAAAGCAAAGGACACTGTCATCAAAACAAAACGCCTGCCTACAGATTGGGAAAGAATCTTCACTAACCCTTTATCTGACAGAGAACTAATATCGAGTATATACAAAGAACTAAAGAAGCTGAAAAGCAGCAAACCAAGTAATCCAATTAAAAAATGGGGAACAGAGCTAAACAGAGAATTCTTGACAAAGGAATATCGAATGGCAGAGAAACACTTAATGAAATGCTCATCCTCATTAGCCATCAGGGAAATGCAAATCAAAACGACCCTGAGATATCACCTTACACCCATCAGAATGGCCAAAATGAAAAACTCAAGGGACAACACATGCTGGAGAGGTTGTGGAGAAAGGGGAACCCTCCTCCACTGCTGGTGGGAATGTAAACTGGTACAACCACTCTGGAAATCTATCTGGCACTTTCTAAGACAATTAGGAATAGTGCTTCCTCAAGACCCAGCTATACCACTGCTAGGTATATACCCAAAGTTTGCTCAAGTACACAAAAGGGATATTTGCTCAACCATGTTTATAGCAGCTTTATTTGTAATAGCCAGAACCTGGAAACAACCCAGATGTCCATCAACGGAGGAATGGGTACAGAAATCGTGGTATTTTTACACAATGGAATACTACTCAGCAATCAAAAATGAGGAAATCATGAAATTTGCAGGCAAATGGTGGGATCTAGAAAAGATCATCCTGAGTGAAATATCCCAGAAGGAGAAAGACAAACATGGTATATACTCACTTATATAGACCTATAAGATATGGTAAACATAATGAAATCTATACACCTAAAAAAGATAATCAAGAGAGCTGACATGGGGTAAGATTATCAATCTTCGTTTTGAAAGACAGATGGGATGCGCATTGAACATTGACAGGAGTCTACTGAGCGCATTTGAAAAACTCTAACTAGCAGTGTTTTCAAAGCAAAGACTCATGACCAAACCTTTGGCAGAGTACAGGGAATCATAAGAAAGAAGAGGAGTTAGTCTGATGAGGAAAGGATAGGAGCTCCACAAGGACCAAATATATCTGGGCACAGGGTCTTTTCTGAGACTGACATGCAACCAAGGACCATGTATGAATGTAACCTAGAACCTCTGCTCAGATGTAGCCTGTGGTAGCTCAGTAACCAATTGGTTTCCCATAGTGAGGGGAACAAGGACTATTTCTAACAGGAACTCAATGACTGGCTCTTTGGCCTCCCCACCCCCCAAGGGAGGAGCAGTCCTGTTAGGCCACAGAGGAGAGCTTTACAGCCAGTCCTGAAGATACCTGATAAAACAGGATTAGATGAATGGGGAGGAGGTCCACCCTATCAGTGGACTTGGCAAGGGGCACGATGGAGATGAGGGAGGGAGGGAGGGAATGGGAGGGAATGAGGGATTGGGACACGGCTGGGATACAGAGTTACTAAAATGTAACTGATAAGAAAAAAAATAAAATTCAAAAAAAAAAAAAGAAATTCTAAAGAATAAATAAATACTTCCCAAGTTTCTTGGCTGAAAAAAAAAAAAGTTTGGCTATGAATCTCGACATATGTTTTGATACCCTGCTGGGTAGAGTCTTTCAGAGGCCCTCTGTGATAGGCTCCTGTCCTATTCCCTTTTCTCCCTCTTCTGATGTCCATCTCGTTTTGGCCACAAATTTCTATCCATACTATAAGCTGAGACAAGCTGTTGTTCCTCAGATCTCAAGGCAAAACTCACTTTAATTCACCAAGTGAGGAAAATCTACTTTGTATGACTTTTTACCCTGTTCCCCTTCCCTCCCTCCTTCTCTCCTTCTTTCTTTCATTCTATGTCCCCCAACCCCCACCTCTAGTAAGAGGGTAAATCTAGCCCCTTATTCTGTTTTAGCTAGACAGCTAAACTAGGGAATGTGCAAAAATATAAAATTGAGTTAATGGCACCATATGACTTTCTCCTTTTTATTGCTTTGTTATCACCATCCTCCTAGTTAAAATTAAGTTTCACGTTTCCCCAGTGGAATTTCCTAATGTAGTCGTGATGCAAAACTCCGACGACAATGGATAATTGACTGAGCAGTGTAACATCTGTTCTTAATGAAATAAAGAAGATCCACGGTTCCACATGATATCCATGGGGGTGATGGGCACCAGTGTAACAGCAGTTCAAAAATAATAGCTTACTGAGAAAAAAAGATGTTCATTTCCTGTTCAGATAACAATGGGACATAGTGTTGCTGACTTGTTGGGCTACAAGTCACTCAGAGACACAGCTCCTTTTATTTCCTCTCTCTATTACTTCTAAAGACCTGACTGGAGGTTCTCTCTCTCTCTCTCTCTCTCTCTCTCTCTCTCTCTCTCTCCTGAAAGACAGTGGAGCTGAGTTACAGAAGTCACAGAATTCTTAATTACCTTAGCCTGGAAGGAGAATGCATTGGGTTAAGTCAGTTTCCATTGGCTAGCTCTAGATAAAGCACATTCTGGAAAATATACATTTTATAAGTCACTCTCTGGCAGGAGCTTTCTGCAAATTCTTTCCTCAACTGCACACATGAATTTTTGAAATGTATTATGCTTCGTTTTCCTCTTTTCTAATCTCACCATGAGCATTCACCTAAAGATTTCTTCTCCTAACCTCCAGTTGTCCTTCCCCTCTCATTTTCGCTACTTCTTTTAAATATTTTAATTATTTCTAATTTTGTCTATGTGTTTATGTATGCATATACGTACGGATGCATATATGTATGTGTGTATGCATGTATGTATGTATACTCACATGCATCCAAATGTCCAAAGAGAGCATCAGACCTCTTGGAGAAACTACTGGCCACCAAATTTGTAAGCCACCAAATGTGGGTGCTGAGAATTATACACAAAGGCTTTACAAGAACAGATACTGCTTGTTTTTATTGTTTAAGAACTTCACACATGTACATAAAGTATTTTACTCAAACCTGCCTCTCCACTTCTTCCTTTCATTTCTTCCCATACCCCCAATCTGAGCCATGTCTCCATACCTTCTCCTCCTCTTTATCTCTTCTTCCTAGTCCCTTTTGTATAACAAAGAGCAGACTAGATTTCCTGTTACAGCATGTACCCTATATTATTTTTTTTAATCAGAACCATGTAATGTACCGCATTGTGTTTTCTGAATAGACGTAAAATGAAAAAAAAAAAAAAAAAAGAAGAAATTACTCCATGTGTTTATCAGGCAGGAATGTTCACCTCCTCTTTCACAGGGGAAATGGAAACTGCTGTAGTTCACTGGGAAATGTACACTGCTCTTCTAATTGATAAAAAGTATTACCTGATAGGATGGCTGCAATGATTGAATGAGATAGCATACGTGAGGTGCCAGGTATGGTCCTCAGCATATATTGACAGCAAAGAGATCCCCCCTGGATGATTCTGTAGTTTTAGATTCAAGGATGGATAGTGTAATCTTCCTTTTGGGAGTTGGTAATATATTGAAAATTTTAAACTTGTTTTTTTTTTTCTACAACCAACTGTTCTTTTTTTTAATTTTTGAGATTATAATATAATTATCTCTAAATTATTTCATTTTCCCTTTTCTCTTCTCCTTCCAAGTCCTCCCATGTGCCACCTTGCTGTCTTTGAAATTCACAGCTTCTTTTTCTTTAATTTCTTTAATATAATTATATGTGCATATATTATATTATATGTATATATACTTATCGCTGATCATTTGGTATTGAATAACCAATTAGTGTGATCTTCCCTGGGGAGAACTATTTCTCTCACTCTCAGTATTCCTTAGTTGCTTGGCTCTTCTGGTGGATGCATGGTAAGCTTTCCCATGTCCATGTTAGCATGACTACTGGTATTGTTCTTATTCAGGTCTTACTTAGGTAGCCATGTTAATGAGACCTCATGAGTGTAGTCTCTCTGATATTTCTAGGAAACACAGTCTCACAGCAAACTCCCTGTTCCCCAGGATCTTATAATCGTTCTGTGTCCTCCTCCACATTGATGCCTAAGCCTTTGGTGCAGGGGTTGTATTATTAGATGTATTAGTTGAGACTGAGCTCCACAACTCTGCGTTTTGATTGCACAACCAACTTTTTTATTTTAATTTAATTTTATTTTTAATTACACTTTATTTACTTTGTATCCCCCCTCTAGTTTCCTCCCTCCTCTCCTCCCAACTCCTCCCTTCCTGCCCCTTCTCCATAAACGCCCCTCCCCAAGTCTACTGGTAGGAGAGGGTTTTTTTTTTCTTCCTTCTGATCCTAGTCTGTTAGGTCTCATCAGGAGTGGCTGCATTGTCTTCCTCTGTGGCCTGGTAACTTTTAACAAGCCTTCACTGTGTGCAATCTCTTATTCCCTAAATGAGCGGGACTCATCTTCATCTAACCCAACAACTATCACCTGACTAATGATTCCATCATCCCATGAGAAGCAGTAAATACACTACTAAGAAGTGTTGATTCTGAGCCCAGAGTTTAAATTCTAGTTCCATTAGTACCCACCAGTGCTGACTCAGCAGCCTATGCTTCCCATCTGTGGATTTTGCCAGTATTATTCCTTCATGAGGACATGGTAATCAGGACCCAATAATGTGAGTGTGTGTGTGTGTGTGTGTGTGTGTGTGTGTGTGTGTGTGTGTGTTTAAGATTTAAGACAGAAAATAGCACATAGCAAGTTCTTATGGCTGATAATATGAATATACTATAACATAGTAGGTAAAATACTAGAACCTATCCACTCAAGCTTACATATTTTATTTCTTTTCCTTTCATCTTTTAAATCTCAGTCTCAGTATTCCTACAATGGAGACTATATGTCCTTCAATGTTTGAGGTAGTGAACCTATGATAAGTTATTTGGTAGTTTACTGAAACCTTTATTTATGGTACTTGTGGCTTTAGATCATTTTATCATTGTTTATCTTAAACTATGATTTCTACTTTGCCTGCAGTTATTGCTATTAAAGCAAAATATAATAAAATAAAACTTCAAGCAATTGTAAAGTATAATATTTATATATAACATAGTATCATTATGTAAGAACAGAATAGCATTCCTCAATTGAACGAAGCATGTACAGCAAACATGATGGATGACCATTGCTAAGTTTGGGGGTACAGACCTCAGCATGCCATGTATATATTTAATTAAAAAGGACATGTTAATATCTGTGGTTTTGTAATCCTAACCCCAGGTCAACGTCAAAATCATTAATAGAGACAAAGTTAATTAAGAAATGTAGTAGCACACTAGAAGATGTCCCATTTCAAAAATTTAAAGGACACAAAAGTAAACTCAGAAACAGATGAAAGAACACCATGTCCCCAGCAATTCAAAAGGAAAAATTAATCCTAAAGGCAGAGGTAGGAAGTAGTTCTCACTTACTGAACTAAATTGCAAACACTGTGGTGTGCTAAGAAAGATTCTGAGGCCAAACATGGGTAAGTTCTCAGCACTTAAGAACATATACTGTACTTGTAGAGGACCAGAAATGAGTTCGCAGTATGGAATTCAGTAATTAAAGTTCCAGTGGACATGGTATCTCTTCTGGTTTCTTCAGACATTTGTACCCATACACAAATACATATACATTAATTTAAAAAATAAAATGTCCTCTTTAAAGGAATTTAATCTATCTAATATAGGTATTAAATACTATTTGTGATGGATAGAGTACTGCCTTGTCACATCCCCGTACTCTGCAATGGCTTTTCCTTCAGTTTTACCTCAGTGCTGATTATCAGTCTCACGTTCCTGCCTCTGAAACTTGGGATAAAGTCAGGTGAGAAGACGTTGTTTAACTTATTGTATTCTTGTAGAAAGAGGAATCCTGAGAGCTTGTATAGCATCTGTCTCCCACACTTTCTTGTATCACATATATGGTTAACTTTCTCTCTTCTCTCACTGCCTTGGCCTTACATATCCTTCAAGAACAACCTCCACGCCTATCTCTTCTGAGACCTCTGTTCTGTTTGCCTGAATCTTTCCTCTCTGAACACCAAAAAATGCACTCATCCCTGGCACCCTAGTATTCAAAGTCCTTAGTTTGCAAAAATCCTTTTCCTATTATTTTAGCATGCCTAGTTCCATCCAGTAGCACAGAGCCCAGATAAGGCACTTAAAAGAAAAAAACTGATTCTTGAGGGGTAGGCACAGATTGTGTCTTAAATTCCATGACCAAAACATAGTCTAAGTGAACACAAATTCAATTAAAATAACATGCAGTGATGGTTTACAAAGATTCTTCTGGGAATAACATCAAGTTCACAATACGCCGGTTATCTAAAACTAGCCAGAAAACTGCGATCTTTTCCTTGTCCACTGGAATTTTATTTTTCATAGTATGACTCTTCAGTGTCTTAAGAGAACTATACTTTAAGGCTCTCCTTGGCCCTTTGGGTTACATTTTTCTATAAACACTAAACACTCTTCTAAATATTTCTAAAAAGGTTGATTCTTGCATTTATTTAAGAGCATTTTCAATTTAGTTAAAATTAATCATTCTGATCTAGCCATTTCTCTCAGGAATAAGAACCTTCCATGCTCAATCAAGGTGTCTAACATGCCAACTTGCCGAGAACAGTGAGCTCAGAGTTCACCTCAATCAATGGCCTTGGAAGCCCAAGATGATTTGTGGCATCACTTAATTACATTAAAAAAAAAAAAGTTCCCTGAGGGTCATATCTAATATGCACAAAGGGCTTTCTCTGCTCTTGAGCTTTCAACAAAAATTTAATCCTTGTTTTTGTCTTGTTTTTTTTTTTTTATCCCCAAGGCAGAATATAGACAGACCATTTTTTAAATTACATAATATTTGTAGAGTCTGTGTCTCTCTGTCTCTCTCTGTCCCTCTGTCTCTCTGTCTCTCTCTCTCTCTTTTCTGCTCTCTCTGTATGAGCTTGCCTTTTCATGTGTACAAAAATTAAAGTGTCACCAGAGACATACCTCATTCTTCATCTTGATTATCCTCTCATCTTTCACTAACATTCCTTAGCACTGTAAATAGACACATTTCCTAGCTCTGTCATTGGTCAGATCCCAGCTTTCCTATCTTCAAAGAAATTGTCAATAATGTGATGTATTTCTAGTTACATACTGGCTGGAGGTATTCATCCATTTATTCATTATATAAAATATTAAGAAAACACAAAGCCAAGAGGAAACTATTCCCTATCTCTTTGGGGCTGACATTCTAGAGACAAAGAAGTACTTTGTAAAAGACATTCTGTTTACTGTATAAAAATAAACCATGGACTAATGATATGACACAAAAAGTGGACATGATCTCGACTGGTTTGGAAGAGAATAATGGAAGAATTTTTTTTAGCATAATGTTAAGTAAAACTTACATGCAACACATCATACATAGATAAAGATAAAAATGATTTTGTGTGAGATAGAGTCTTGTTCTGCAACCAGATTGTCTGGAAACTCATTGTCTAGTCCAGTATGACTTCAAACCTGCAGTTATGTTCTTGCCTCAATCAATGACAAAATGATTTAAGAAACAAACAAACAAAAGCCTTTACTTTGACTCACAATTTTAGAAGGCTAGGAAATCCATCATGGTAGGGAAGGAATGGCAACAGGCAAACATGAAGGATGCAGGAGGCAGGAAGCTTGCTAATCTCATTTCATCTGTGCACCAGAAGCAGAGAGAAAGTAGGGAGCTGAGCAAGGCTGTCAATGGACAAAGCCCTGCAATGATGTATTTCCTCCAGCGAGGCTATGCCTCCCAAAGTTTCCATTACCTCTGCAAACAGTGCCACCAACGGAGGACCAAATGTTCAAATATGTGAGCTGTCGGGGCATTGCTTACTCAAACCACAGCAATTGGTGGGGTGTTATGCAAGCCTGAAGACCTGTCTTTGATTCCTTACTTCATGTCTAAAAGGAAACCTGGTAGAGAAGCTCATGACTGTAGTCTCTGGGATGAGAAGTCAGAGGTAAGAAGATACCTGAGGATCACTGACATAGAGTCTAAACAAATTGGAGACCTTGAGAGACCTAACTTAAGAAATAAGGTAGGCCCAGATTTTTTGGCTCTGTTGGTCTCCTTGTGAAGCTCTCGACCCCGCCAGGTTTTTCTATCTCCCCCTTCTTCCATAAGATTCCCTGCACTCTGCCCAAAGTTTGGATATGAATCTCAGCATCCGCTTCAATACCCTGATGGCTGCAGGCTTTCAGAGGCTCCCTATGGAAGGCTTTTGTCCTGTTCCCTATCTTCTCCTGCTACTGATATCTATCTTGTTTGCTCTTAAGAATGAGGATTAAGCCTCTTCCCTAGAGTCCCGCTTGTTGTTCAGCTTCTTTAGAACTATATATCTTGTATGTTTATCCTATATTATATGGTTAATATCTACTTATATATTCACTTATAAAAGAGTATATACCATATGTGTCTTTATGCTTCTGGGTTACCTCACTCGGGATGATCTATTCTAGTTCCATCCATTTACCTGCAAATTTCATGATTTCCTTATTTTTAATTGCTAATGGAGAGGACCTAGATGCCCTGCTAAGATGTAGCCCATGGGCATCTTGGTCTCCCAGTGGGTTTCTTTGTAAATGGAGCTGGAGCTGTTCTGACATGGGACTCCCTGGCCAGCTCTTTGATCACCTCCCCCTGACTAGGTGCCCTAACTAGACCATAGAGAAATGGTATTCAGCCAGTCCTGAGGAGACCTAGGGTCAGAGACCTGATAGGCTAGGCTCAGAGAGTAGGTAATAGGACCTCCCCTATCAGTGGATTAAGGGAGGGACTTGGAGGCGGAGAGAAAAGGAGGATAAAGGAGGGCTACAACCAGGATACAAAGTGAATAAATTGTAATAAATAGTTATAATAAGGAAAAAATAAAAAAATAAAACAACCATCAAATTGCAGCCACATCAAACATTTCTTGATTTAAAACCAAAATAAATGAGTACTTTTCTCCACAAATAAAAAAAAAAAAAAAAAAAAAAAAAACAATAAATAAGCTAGGGGGTGGGAGGTTAGTCTAGAGTGATGGCTCTGCAGCCAAACCACTTGCTGTGCTTTCAGAGGACTGGAATTCACTTTCCCTGTGCATCTCTACCTATAATTCTTGCTCTAGAGGATCTGCAGCCTTTCTCTTGCATTCATGAGCCCTCACAGGTGCCTACACACACACACACACACACACACACACACACACACACACACACACATTTAATTAACATTTTTTCTATGTATGGGTATTTTATCTGCATGTAAGTATATATATCCCATTTATGTGGCTGGTTCGCTGGCTGGCTAGAAGAGTATGTTATATCCCTTAGAGTTGAAGTTACTGATGTTTGTGGGCCACCATGTGGGTGCTAGGAATGAAACGCCAATCCTCCAGAAGAGTACACAGTGCTCTTAACCATTGTGTTGTCTCTCCATTAGCACATTAAAACAAAACACCAACAAACAACAATTTTTAAAGAAATAAGGTGAAGAGAAATTGAGAAAGAGACCCAGAATTTACCTCTGCCTTCCACAAACACCTTTCCGCATGTGCTCAGAAACAAAAGTATAAATTAAAAAAAAAAAAAAAACTAGCATTGCCATCTAAACAGTTAAGTGTGTTGTGTGTTATCACTTCTAAAGTTTTCCAGTGCCCCTGTGCCATTCTTCATACTCCTAGACTTTACTTACCCTATGTTAGTTTCCAAAAACAGTCATAGTACTATACTTATTACTTAGCATCATGATTTTGAGGTTTGCTTTGTGCCATGTATCAATAGTTTGCTCATTTTATTTATGTGCTAATCATTTATTTATTTCTAAATATAGTTGTATGTTGAGGATTTTCCACTATTAGCTCACCTACTCATGGGCATTTGGTTGTTTCTTACCATCGTAAGATACTTTTCATTTCACGTGAGTAAATATCCACCTCTGGAAATATAAACCTATCGTTTCTTTGCAGAAGGCATTTGGTCATTGAAAGAGTGGCGAAAATAGTCATCCAGGCCTCATATAACAGATGCCTGACACATACTTGAGAAGTGCTGCTGAGTTAAACTGAATTCATGAAAGCTTTCCCAATAACCAATATGGATGTCACTGATTTCATACTCCAAATTCCATGGCCTTGCTCATAAAAGAGTCCCTCTGGCTTTCACTCAAAGTCTATTTTATACTCTTCACAGTTCTAGTAAATTCAGGTGCCAGGTTTCTTATATCAGAAAATATCAGAGGCATAAAATCCAGTGGTTGAAGAGAATTAATGCAGTTGGGCAAATGCACACGTCACGGTAAAAAGTGTCCATAATGAAATACACAGAATGAAAACTCAGACAGTCAGCATTGTAGTGCCACTGGGCACATATGACTCTCAAGGCAACATTTTATTCCAGTTGAGGAAAAATGTTTAAAAGATTTAATGTGTGTGTGTGTGTGTGTGTGTGTGTGTGTGTGTGTGTGTGTGTGCACTTCAGTGCCCCTGTAAATATTAAAGGACAGTTTGGAGGAACCAGTTCTCTTTTGCCAACACTTGGGCTCAGGTGGTGAACTCATTCTGACAAACTTAGCGGCAACTACCTCTTTCTGTTGAGCAACCTCAACATCTGCAATGCTGAGGAAAATTTTAATTGCACTAATTACAATACTGTCCAGGTGAAGCTAAAGATAAAGACAGCTGTTTTAGACTGTGTGCTGTGCTCTACAATCAGTTCTAAGCATTCTCTTGACATTATCTCTAGTCATTATCTAATTTCATTCACATAAAGAACCCATGGAGTAACCATTGGTATGTTTTCTAAAGAAATCCCTGGAAAGAGAACTGCCTTGGTTCTGTTTGCATAGCTCCTGCTCAAGCACCAACACCACCTAGTCTAAGGCGCCAAGACAACCATAAGACATCTTACTTTTACTTCTGTTAAGGAAATAGCCCAGTATGAAAGAATTCTATCAAAATCTGTTTTTCTTCGAATTTGGCATTTTCTAGCTAGGAGTATAAACAGAGAGAGAAATATCCATTCCCTGACTATGCCAAACAAATAGTTGTTTTCTTTTCAATAACTATGTTACTCTCTTCAATAAAATGGAAACATTATGGAAGAGTTTAGCAAGCAGCTTCCTGAGAAATAAGTACAACACTAACACAACGTATAGCACCCTATGGGCTCATTAAAGAGCCCAGTTATCATCTTTAATTAAAAAAAACATATATTGCTCAAATGAATCCATAGACTTTTAAAACAGGAAATGACAAAAGAGTAAATAGCCCATCACTACCTCCATTTAGAATCCATTTATCTTTATAACTACATGTTCTAGATCACAGACCCCATCGGCACTCATGGGCCTTACATTGAACTGGGAATAGGGTGTCTCTGCTGGGAGACTAGCTTTCCCTCATGATGTGAGTTACAGTCTGCTGAAGTCCTAAACATACCCTTTTGTAAGCAAGTAATCCAGTGTCACACTGAGCAAACATCAATCCTAAAGTCTGTTAAGGAATGTCCTATGCTCCAATATACTCCATATATTTCTGAATTAGCACAGTCTCTTCCTCTATTCCTTAAGCCTCTTCATCTTTGCTGGCTCACAATAACATATTTATATTATTTATTTATCACCCGGATGTTAGGACACACAGGAATCTCTGAGGTACTGCTAATGACTAGGATATCACTTCTGCATGTTAGAGGCTGTAAATATGTATATAACTAATGCTTTCCAAGAGTCTGAATCTGCATTTCTCTGTACCCTACCCCACACCCCATACACTTTCATATCTAAGCTATTTGTAAAATGACTCTGAACCATAAAAACCCAGTTCTTTTTGGTTTATAAATACCAAGTGTTCATGCACCCCAAGGTCTTTAAACATTTGACTCATCCTCAGGACAAGGGAATCTGTAGAATCCACTGATTGATAGTTTATTATATCACTTTTGAGTGCTTTATTCTTCAGAAAACCATGATCTATCCACTAAAATGTGTCCTGTTATTACCCAGATATGCAGTACATAATATTTTTCCTTTCTTCTATCTCTTTACTCAGAATTACTGAGAGATTTTGTTCTAATGATTCAACTTCTTTTGTGTCTACTGAAAATCAGACAGGAAAATGGCTGCTTTCTCCACTTTACACGTAAGAAGACAGAGATCAGATTGTCATGTGCTTTCTTCTGATCAACAATTGTACAGTAGTTCTCCTAATTCAAAGCTCAGTCTGTTGGAAACAAATACTAACAAACTGCAAATCCATGGGTACTGTAGGTGTCCATTAAATCTCATTCACTGTTTTTATTATTATTACTATTTCTTTGATATTTCCATTCTCAGCCTTCTGTCTGTTTGCCAGAATTCCCAATACAGCTTTTAGTCTTTTCAGAATTCACATTGGCCATTTGTCCTGTATCCCATTGTTTTTGTCTCTTGTTCTATGTGCACATAATGACCTTCCTGATTTCAGTCAATTATTCTTTGAACTTACCTTAGAGCTTCTCATCCAAAAGGAACAAAATTCCCCAGCCTTCAACTTATTTCATGTTTTCATAAGCATCTTCCATCTTTCCACATCACAGCAATTGCACCATTCTTATTGCTCTCTCTTTCCAGTGTACTCATGAATGTCCTCTTCAGATATCCTTACTCACATTTTCAACTCTCCTTTTCTCTGTATTATACTTTTCAAACAAGTTGCATCCTAGGTCATCCTCCTTTGGATTGCTGAGGCTAAACAATAGGATATATAGTGAGAAAAAAAAATGCACATGAATGGTAGGGACATACAGGAGCATATGTTTCCACAATGCTGGAGGGTGTTGCTCCTTACCTTCTATCAATCAATTCTTCCTCCACTCCTAACTATCCACCCTTTTCTTCTTTCTCTCACGTCAGCAATCTTGCAGCCAAATCATCCGTACATGTACTGCAGTCCTCCATCTTCCTTCTCCTTGCAAACTGTGCTAAGGCCATATCTTCTCTCTTGTATATGCAATATACAGTCTTCACTGGATTAATTTACTGTAAATATAAACAAACCATACTCTGTCATCTTATCGAAGAAAGAACTAATGCAAAGTTCTTGCAGTCAGAATTTTCTCTTTTTCCCTTTATAACAGAATTACTTGACAGCTGTGTTTCAATTGCTTTAATCGGCGGTCTTCCCTTACTGCAGACCTGTAAGGTTTCTGTCTGCATGTCTTCCATCTTGGCAAACTTGAGGGCTAATTTGAATTTGTCACTTTACACAGGCTCCTAATGTCATCCGAACTAAACCTCTCTCAGTGCATACTTCAATGTATTACAACTATTTGTCTATTCCTACTTAAACTTTTTAGAGCATAAAGCCTGCATAGTAATTTTCTCTGCACCCACAAAGCCTTGCACAAGTCTGGTCTGTAGTAGAAGCTGAATACATTTTCATTGAATAAATTCATAACAAAATGAAAGGGAGTTTCCCATTGAATAAGGATAGCTATAAAATTATATCTATTGCTTTTGAGGCTTTGGGCTAAGTTCAAGTGTAGTCTCTCACATTAATTTCTGATGCATCCTCTAATAAACTATCTGGGATGCCAAGAGGGCTAACAGACGAGGATGAGAGGAAAAAGGTACAATAAGGTGTTGAAAGAAGAATACGCACAAAGTACAGCAAATGCATAAAAGACAACCTTTTTAAACATTATAACTTACCACTAGAAATTCATATCTATAAATATTTAATCTGTGAAATTAGAAAAAAAAACATAGGGAAATGAAATCAGTGAGAAATGGTGAGAATCAGTTAAACTGATGACAAAAACTGATTCACACAAAACAAAAGGGAGAAATAGCCAAAACTAAAAAGATGAAATCAGGACACTCTATGACAGTTTAGATGGACAAAGTGATGTTGTAATAACAAACATTTCAACATTATGACTCCATTCCTTTTATAAAAGCATATGTCCATAATAAGGGGGTTAAGATGACAAGGCTTACCACTAAAATTTTCACAAGGGTAGTACAAGAAATACCAACAAAGGTAGGACATAAAGACAGCCATGAAGGACCATGCCTATAATCTCCACAGCTAGAATGGTGAGGAAGAGGACTACTGAGAGTGCAGGACTAGCCTAGACTTCATAGTAAGGTCCTGACTCACAAAATAAAATGAAAGTGGAACTCCAAAGATAAGAATGACCGAAGCAAGGGGGCTGGGGATAGATGGAGGGAGGGATGACTCAGTGTTTCTGCCAGAAGAATAATCACCCCACAGGAAAAAAAAAAAATCAGTATTTCTTCCTTTAAAAAAATAAATAAATAAATAACAGGATTGAATGCTGTAATCATTATACACTTGAAGTTTGAGCAGCTTGCTTGTCTCCAGCTATTATCAATCATGACGGGATTGTGAGGAAGCGTATTTCAAGGTTAAACACAGGGGACACTGCCTTCCTTTCTGGAAATCTGCCAAAGGACCCGTGTGTACTTCATTCCTCTGCAGGCATAATTGCAGCTTTTATAAATAAGATTAAAAAGAGCCCATATCTTCTACAGGAGCACTTTTCTCCGCTGCTCTTTTTCAGGTGGCCAGTGTTCTGCAAAGTGGGCATAGCTGCTGCTTCAGCACAAACGCAAAACCCTGCAATTTTGCCAGGAGAGAAGTAAATTATTTGCCAAAATAGAACGACATAGGGAATTCAGAAGTTGAAGGTGCCTCAAAACTTTTATTGGCTCATACTGCTTTCTGGAGCTTGCGAATTCCAAGTACCTACTGTGCCATTAAAAACAGCATCTGTGTGACAAAACCTCCAGAATCCAGATGTTTGTGGAGCTGCTTCCTGTGTGGGTGTGTGGGGACACTTGGGTGTAGACTGCCTAGAAGAGTGTGTGTTTGCTAACGATTTAAACCAACTGGAGAAGAAAAGCTGTAATCCCAATACTAAATGCCATTCATTCCCAAACGCATGTATACATGATTTGAAGGGCTCCACAAAAGCTTACATTGAATTTAGTGTAAATTTAGGGTATTTAAAAAGTGATGCCTTAATCAGATTGTTGTTATGCATTTGGAATGAAAATCCTTCTGAAGTTGATTAAGATTAAATGGTGCCTGGAGGAAGTGATCTTGATCAATCGAAACTGCATTCTAGTAAGAGAGGAAGAGAGTTGAGTGGGCCATGTAGGAAACATCCCATAGAACAAGGGAAATGGCTCTGTTTCTCTCCCCGTGTGATTCTCTGTGCTACTCTGGGACACCAGAGGTGGTGGTGGTGGGGAACCTCAGTCCCTATAATGATTAGACTTGTCTTGATTGAGTTTAGAATCACTTAGGAAGCATTCCTCTTTGAGTATCATATCCATGATAGCATTTCCAGGGAGCTTTTAATTAGGAATAAAAGACCTCCTTGGATGAGGATGGGACCATCCCATAGGTTGAAAGTCCAGACTGAAGAAGTTGGGAAAAGGCAGCTAAGCAACAGTATTCATCTCTCTCTCTGCTTCCTGACTGCGGATAATCACCTCAGACCCCTGCTGCCATGTAAGTCCTGTCATGATGTAGTGTCATGCCATCAAGTCTTCCTTACATTGCTCTTTTAGGTATTTTTGTCAAGGGATTGAGAGAGTGACTGATTCATTTGCTCTTCAGTCGCTGCCTCCAGAACTCAACTCAGCAGCTTTTCTTTTATATAAGCGACCCTGCCTGAGCTCTTTAAATATAGTAACAGAAAATACACTAACATACACACACATGTGATTGCTAGGAATTTTACAACTGAGGTGATTTGTAGTTTGATTGATAGGATTTTTCCCTTTTTTTTTTTTCTTTACAGTAATGGTATGATTTATGTGATTGCCATTATAGACGTGATTAAATAACCACTAATATTAAGGCAACACACTGTACTCATAAGAAAACAATGAACTATTTTTTAGGCTCCACTGTGCATGTCAAGTTTTCTTAAGAATAAGATATATGATACATTAGAGAGATTTTTCTTCTTTAAAAATATTTCCAGTGCCCCCATGTCATGAAAATGCCTTCATCTCACCAATTAAAATTTATAAAACCGCTCATTTTGTACTTCCCAATTGCCTTCACAAATTTTCCCACCCTATCTCCAGTTTCTGTATGCAATGTTTAACTCTATTGGCCTTTAATATATACTGGCCAGAGCCCGTAGAATCCCTTTCCACCTATGTATGGCTCAGTGTTGACAGGCTCAGTTCCTTATAGGCTCCATGAAATCAGCCTAAGCAGCTATGGGTTCATGATAACCATGACTATATCATGGCCCTAATACAATGCTGCATAACCCCTCTTCTCATTAGCAGGTCTTACGCTCTTTCTGCTTACTCTTCAGAGCTTTGTAAAAGGCATTATGGGTGTCCTGGTTACTACTGAGCACCCAGCAATGACTTATCTTCAGCATTTTGATAAACATTAATCTCTGAATGAAACTGCCATTTGTACAAAAATAAACCTGTTTGATAAAGGCTGAGGACAACACGATAATACGGGAATGTGTATGTATGTATATATATATATATATATATATATATATATATATATATATATATA
>NW_026596101.1:3654363-3671639 GCF_907164565.1 Psammomys obesus | reverse complement strand
TATATATATATATATATATATATATATATATATATATATATATATAAAGCATTGTGTCTATTCAACAAAACAGGAGTAATAGGTTCATCCTGGTGTTTACAGTTTCCCTGGTCATTGATCTTTACTCAGATCTACAACACCAGGCATTGACTTCCTCCTACATAACTCCCTCTACCTCCTACATAACTCCCTCTATGTAACTGTCGTCCAAGCATTGCACCAGTAAGAACCTCTTGATTGGCAAGTTGGGATTTTAGCTTCTCCAAAGCTAGAGAAGAACATTGTTGACTTTTCCTCAAACTGTTTTCAAGCAAATTCCAGTGTTCTTAAGGCTAGACAGCAGTGAGGAAACTTCTAGCTCAGGGTCAGCATGTATTTTTAGTATTCCTTAACCAAAGCGTATGATATCTCCAGAATTAGGGTCTTACCATATAGTTCTGATAGGCAATCAAGGTCAGTAGCTATAACCTATATAGTTTTGAAGGCCATGAGTGCCTTCTTCTCCAGCATCTTCTAAAGAAGAGTGTTCTACACTTGGAACCAGTATGTTTTGCTTAATAACCCACTGCTTCTGTGGTCAGCTTTATTCATTCATACACGGGACCTCTATTCAAAATTATTTTACAATTATGTTTTTAATTAGCTTATAAAATAGTGGGTTTCCACTGACTTCATACAGTGTTAGTCTGAGTTAATCTTTCCCATACCCCATCTTCTCACCAAACACCCTTGCCCATTTCTGTGTAAACCGTGCCATCCCTAGTAATCACTTGCTCTATTTTAGGTCATGTATGTTTTAGCATCCTCATTCCCTTTAAGGCCTCTGCTCTACTTTACTTTGTTCATATCGGCTTCCAAATCTAAAGATTCAAAGTTATGAGCTGAACATATTTTTTATTCATCTTTCATCGATGCATACTAATTGCACACATTCATGAAATCACATATAATTTTATACTTGAATACTATATATAATGATCAAATCAAATAAAGGTAACAGTAGTCCCAGCTACTTCAACACATTTCTTTATGCTGAGGACTTTGAAGCTCTGTTCTTTTGTTTATAAATAAATCTTGCGATTAATTGTTCTGAGCTGCTATAGTTCCAATAACATTATATATAGCAATAGAGCTCATCTCTCATATCTAACTCTATTCGAGTGATAGACCTCCATCCCCTTCTTCACATCTCTCATGCTCCTCTTCCAAATCTCAGTAGACTTACCTACCATCTATGAAAATTACAGCATCTCAATTAAATCTATGACAGTGAACTGTGAAGCAAAAATGCATCTGAAAGCAGTGAGATTTCACAGGAAGCTACAGGGAATGTGAATATGGAGAGATTCTGTCCTCCTTTTCTATATTTCAGTAACCAAGGCAGACATCCAGCTGGTATTTATTGAGCATCTCCTGTGTTGTTGGATCTATGAGAGTAACCAGAAGAAAATAGTGACCCCATTTTAATCACATGTACCCTACTGTTTCATAGAGAAAGCCATTATACTCAGAGTGTCCATAGAGGTATAAGCAAAATGTAAGGAGTCTTTTATTTATACCTCTGATTTATAGGGGCTTTCTGCATAAGCAAGAGGGATTTTTCCTTTCATTTTATTATTATTATTTTTTATCATCATTATAATCATCATTTATTTCAATTTATTCAATTTGTATCCTGGCTGTTGCCCCTCCCTCATCTCCTACCAATCCCACTCTCCTCCCTTCTTCTTCCCCTTATGCCCCTCCCCTAGTTCACTGATAGGGGTGGTCCTCCTCCCATTTTATTTGACACTAGCCTATCAGGACTCACCAGGACTGATTGTACTGTCTTCCTCTGTAGCCTGGCAAGTCTGCCCCCCACCCCAGGGGAAGGTGATCAGAGAGCCTGCTATTGAGTTCATGCCAGAAAAAAACCCTGTTCCCTTACTAGGGAACCCACTTGGAGATTGAATCTGTGGGCTACATCTGACCCGGAGTTTTAGGTCCTTTTCATGCATTGCCATTGGTTTGGGTATCATTCTCTTCAGGGCCCCCAGGGCTCAGTTTTTGTGGCTCTATTGGTTTCTTTTTGGTGCTCCTATCTCCTCCAGGTCTTTCTATCCCCTCCTTCTTTCATAACATTCCCTGCACTCTGCCCAAAGTTTGGCTATAAATCTCAACCTCTGCTTTAATAAGTCAATCAGTAGAGTCTTTCAGAGGTCATCTGTGGTAGGGTCTTGTCCTGTGTCCTGTCTTTTCTTGCTTCTGATGTCTATTGTGTTTGTCCTTCTAAATGAGGATTGGTCATCTTCCCTAGGATCTTACTTGTTGTTTACCTTCTTTAAAAGAATGGATTTTAGTATGTTTATACTATATTATGTGGCTAATATCCACTTATGAGTGAGTATACACCATGTGTGTCTTTCAAATATATTAGCAGCACTCCTGTATACAAAAGACAAAAGGGCTGAGAAAGAAATTAACAAAGCAACACTCTTTACAATAGCCACAAATAACATAAAATATCTTGGTGTGACTCTAACCAAGCAGTGAATCTGTTTGAAAAAAAACGAAAAAAAAAAAAAACACTTCAAGTCTCTAGAGAAAGAAATTGAAGAAGACATCAGAAGATGAAAAGATCTCCCATATTCATGGATCTGTAACACTAACATAGTGAAAATGGCCATCCTATCAAAGGCATTCTACAGATTCATTGCAATTCCCATCAAAGTACCAACATAATTATTTACAGAACTCGAAAGAACAATTCTCAATTTCATTTGGGAAAACAAAAAACCTAGAATGGGTAAAATAATCTTATACAATACCAGACCTTCTGGAGGACCTTCCATCTCTAATCTCAAGCTGTACTATAGGTTTTGTTGTTGTTGACAACTTGTCAGTTTAGTGAAATCAAATGAGGATAAGGAGATTTTTGAGTGGTAGAAAACAGAAAAAGGCAATGGCAATATCCTGACCAAGCTGCGTAGAGCATGGTAGTGTATGTTGTTCTTGCCATTTGAGAAAAGCATATTAAAAGAATGGGGAGGTTATCTCCATACATGGTCCTTGGTTAGAGTATCAGTCTCAGAAAAGACCCTTGTGCCCAGATTTTTTTTTGGTTCTGTTGCTCTCCTTGTAGAACTGCCCCAAGGTCTTTCATCTCATCCTTCTTTCACACGATTGCCTGCACTCTGTCCAAAGTTTGGGTATGAGTCTCAGCATGTGCTTTGATGCAATGATAACCTAGAACCCTTGCACAAATGTAGCCCATGGCAACTCAGTCTCCAAGTGGGATTCCCTAGTAAGAGGAACAGGGGCTGTCTCTGACATGAACTCAGTGGCTGGCTCTTTGCTCACCTTTCCCTGAGGGGAGAGCAGCCTTATCAGACCACAGAGGAACATAATGCAGCTAGTCCTGAGAAGACCTGATAGGCTAGGGTCAGATGGAAGAGGAAGAGGACCTCCCCTATCAGTGGACTTGGGGAGGGGGAAGAGAGAAGAAGAGGGAGGGTTGGGGAGGATTGGGAGGGGACAAGGAAGGGAGCTACATCTGGGTTACAAAGTGAATAAATTGTAATAAAATAATAAATTAATTTTAAAAATGAAAAAATAAAACGATGCAACCAGTCCTGATGAGAACTTATAGGCTAAGTTCAGATAGAATGGGAGGAGGACCTTCCCTATCAGTGGACTAGGGGAAGGGCATTAGGGGAGGAGAAGGAGGAAGGATGGGCCTGGGAGAAGACAAGGGGGGGGAGATACAGCAGAGATACAAAGTGAATAAATTGGAATAAATAATGAATAATTTAAAAAATAAAAAAGAATGGGGAGGGATACAGTGGGGGGTAATCAGATGTGTGGGAAATGAGGAGTTTGGTGAGAGGGCTAGGAACAAGAAGAGAAACTGAGGGTGGACATTTCTTTCTCAAGCTGGAGGCCTGCAACAGGGTAAGCTTCCAGGAGGATATGGGTGTAACTCTACCTGAGACTCCTTACAGGGGGAACATGAAGACTGAAGTTACCACCTCCTAGCCAGGCAGGACTAGTGGAAGGATGGAGACAACCACCCACTGACATAAACTTTGATCCAAAAATTACCCTGCCTACCAGAAGTACAGGGATAAAGAGGGAACAAAGATTGAGGGAAAGTCCAAACAATATTTGGCCCAACCTGAGACCCATCACGTGGTAGAGAGCCAGCTCCCTATACTAATAATGATGCTCTGCTCTGCTTGCAGACAGGAGCCTAACTTGACAGTTCTTCAATCCCACAGAAGCTTCAGAATTGTCCTATTCTCTGGCATGAGAGAGATCCATAAACTGGACCTCTCTCTAGCTCTCATTTTATTCTTAGAAATTTCAATTTCATTTCCTATATTCACCTGACATCCAAAATGAACTGTTACTTCTCAAATGAGAGTCTTTGATTGCTCTTAATTTTCCCAAAATCTATAAAAAAAATTGTAAAAAAAAAAATCTATTCTTCTCAGTGTTTACTCAGTGATAATCAACATCCTGGACTCATTAGCTGGACTGTGCTTCTGTTCATGGAAATCTCACCAATAGATGAACAGGTATGTATGGAAAAGAGATAATCCACCTAACCGTATACATTCATGTTCAAAAGCATACCCACCCTGGTAAGAGGCAGTCTTACTTATTTGCAGGGCCAGACCCTATATTTTCACAATGGTGATGTGAGCAATTTTCTAATCAGAGAGACAAAATGACTTTATGGTAACATCTTACAGAAACATAAATGCCATCGTTGGCTATAGTCAGGACATTTTAGGTTTTCTCCCAATTCTGAATAACTTATGGTGCTTCCACAAGTGCTGGCTAGACGCAGGAAGTTTTTTAATACTTGTGAAATCCATTTTACATGTTTTGACGGCATGATTTTAATCTCCTTCTCTATCAGACCACATAATTAGAGTAGGCAGGAGGTGAAGACGTTGTGACAATATAATCTTCCCTCACATTTGATTGTTCTCTTTTGCATATCACAATCAAATCATCTTAAATAGGAAAACAAAGGTGGATAGATGCAAGGGTGGCCCAGCATCTCTGAGACAGTCCAACTTGGGGATTTTCTGGTGTTGTGGCTAGTAATAAGAGGACTGTAATTCTAAATATGCTTTTCTTTCCAAGGGAACAAAGGCAGATTTTACCAACTGATAAACCTTACAGAAATTCTTTTTTTTATTTTATTAATTACACTTTATTCATTTTGTATCCCCCATAAGCCCCTCCCTCCTCCCCTCCCGGCCCCTCCCTCCTCCCCCTTTCTGCATGCATGCCCCTCCCCAAGTCCACTGATAGGGGAGGTCCTCCTCTCCTTCTTTCTGATCTTAGTCTATCAGTTCTCATCAGGAGTGGCTGCATTGTCAGGGTTCTAGATTATCTCCATGGATAGTCCTTGGTTGGAGTATGAGTCTCTGGGAAGTTCCCTGTGTTCAACTTTTCTTGTTCTGTTGCTCTCCTTGTGGAGTTCCTGTCCTCTCCATCTCTTGCTATTTCCCACTTCTTACATAAAATTCCATTCACTCTGCCCATCAGTTGGCCATCAGGCTCAGCATCTGCTTTGACAGTCTGCACGGCAGAGGCTTTCAGAGGCCCTCTGTGTCAGGTTCCTAGGTTGTTTCCTGTTTTCTTCTTTTTCTGATGTCCATCCTCTTTGCCTTTCAGGATGGGGATTGAACATTTTAGTTGGGGTCCTGTCTTTTGCTTAGTTTGTTTAGATGTACAGATTTTTGTGGGTTTATTCTATGTTGTATGTTTATATAAGTATATACCGTGTGTGTCTTTTTGCTTCTGGGACAACTCACTCAGGATGATCCTTTCCAGGTCCCACCATTTACCTGCAAATTTCATGATTTCCTTATTTTTCATTGCTGAGTAATACTCCATTGTATGTACCACAGTTTCTGCATCCATTCTTCAGTTGAGGGGCATCTGGGCTGTCTCCAGCTTCTGGCTATTACAAATAAAGCTGCTACAAACATGGTTGAGCAAATGTCCTTTTTGTGTACTTGAGCCTCTTTTGGGTATATGCCTAGGAAATAGTTCTGATTCTCTGCCGAATTTATATGACCATTTCCCTGTCTTCCAACCAGTCCTGTACAAAGACACTTTTAAAAAAATTCTAAAACTTCATCTAAGCACTGTGGCTTGGTTTTACAGTATCAGGACTAGAAAGTCTGAGGGAGCATTACCAGCAACAAATTGATAAACAGGGTTGGCTACATTGTTTCATAAATAAGCATATAAATAAATATCAAACCCATATATGCATTCACTATACATGGTGTAATCAATGCATGCTTTGGAAAGTTTTATATCTTGCCATAACAAAAAAAAAAAAAAATAGGTCAAGGATAAGAATGGCTTACAGTAAGATGCTTAAAGTTAGATATGGGAAACCATGGCAACCACTAACCAGCAATAGAGAGCTTCTGATTCTGTATTTTTTAATAAGTGAAATAGCTGAAAGTCAATAGGTGGTAATGTTAGAGACCTGGGTTATGTAAACTTTGGGGCGTTTGCCATAGAGGTACAGAGCATCTCACCATTAAGTGCATTGCCCCTAAAGAGAGATAACATCAACACCTCACAAAGTCAGTGAGGGGATTTGAATTGATTAAATGATATCAGGTATGTGAATGAATGTTACACAATGACTGGCTCACCTGTTGGCTCTCATCCAGTGTTAGCAATTGCTACAGACATTGCTTTTTATCTTTGCATTGCTAACATAAAGGGCCCCTAATAAGTGTTCTGAGATTTCTTCTAATGAAATCAATCCCTTACCTGATACAGATGACTGTCATTTATGTATGTCAAAGAGAGGGTGAAGTAATTTGTAGATTTTTTTTAAAAAATTATGTATTCCAAATGGATGGAGAGTATTTTATGTTCTTAGAAAATGAAAGTCCTAGGCCAGCTATATTTGCAGTTCGAAATTTTAGTACATTATGTCTGTAAAAGTTGGGTCAGTAAACCTAAAGAAGCTAAGAAAGAAGGAGGTCCCTAGGTGAGATGATCAATCCTCATTTGGAAAGGCAAATAAGATGGACATCGGGAAAGGGAGAAAACAGGGAAGAGAAAAGGAGCCTACCACAGAAGGCCCTTGAAAGACTCTATGCAGCAGGGTATCAAAGCAGATGCTGAGACTCATAGCCAAACTTTGGGCAGAGTGCAGGGTATCTTATGAAAGAAGGGAGAGATAGAAAGACATGGAGGGGACAGGACCTCCACAAGGAAGTCAATGGAACCAAGTATTTCTGGGCCCAGAGGTCTTTTCTGAGACCTATACTCCAACCAAGGACCATTCATGGAGATAACCTAGAACCCCTACATTAGATGTAGCCCATGGCAGCTCAGTCTCCAAGTGGGTGCACTAGTAAGGCGAACAGGGACAATCTCTGACTTGAACTTAGGGGCTGGCTCTTTGATCACCTCTCCTGAGGGAGAAGCAGCCTTACCAGGCTACAGAGAAAGACAATGAAGCCAGTTCTGATGAGACCTGATAGGCTAGGGTCAGATGGAAGGGGAGGAAGACCTTCCCTATCAGTGGACTTGGGGAGGGGTATAGGAGTAGATGATGGAAGGAGAGTGGGATTGGGAGGGGCTGAGGGAGGAGGCTATAGCTGGGATACAAAGTGAATAAATGTAATTAACAAAAAATTTAATTAACTGAAAAAAACCTGAAAACCTAAATATATATATTTAAAAAAAGGTCAGGTCAGGCAGACATAGTTGACATCTCCTTGATATCTCCATGACATCTCCATGCAACCTGCTTCAGTTTTCCCCAAGCCTGAATATGAAGCCAATGTAAGCCTTCCATCCTAGATATATAGAGTGGGAAATGAAAGAAGACAATAGGATCAGGGCAGTGGTTCTTGTTAATAGGCAAATTAAAGGATCTAAGCCTGCAGAGTGAGAATTCAATAAAGATATGAAATCCAGCCATTAGCGTAATCTCTCTGGGACTCACTGAATTCATTTCCTAGGGCAGCTATAACAAAGCTCTACATACCTGAGACTTAGAACAACGGGAAATGTATCCTTTTACATGCAGGGGTTGCAAGACTCCTTGATCTTTGACAGCTCAAGGGAATATACCTGTCTCAAGCCTCCCCTAGCTTCTTTGAGTTCTGAAATAGCTTAACTTTTAGATGGTTACCTTTTCTTCTCATGTTATCAATTCTCTTGGCATAGCTTGGCTGAAATTATCTTCTTTGTAAGAATGTCAGTTACGCTAGGTTAGGATATAGCCTACTGAGTTACTTTATTTTGATTTTTTTTAGAAGACCTTATTTTCAAATAAGGCCAAATTTTGATATATGAAGTGGGTAAAGTAGAATTTCAAGTACCATTCCCACTTTTTTACATCTTTTATACTTAATTGTTTTTTTTTTGTTTAAAACTTTTTATATTTATTCATATTCTTACATTTATTATAGTTATTAGGCAGATGAGTAACACTGTGATTACTTATGTCTTTTTCATATAAACTTTTTTAATTTTTATTAATTACACTTCATTCACTTTGTATCCCCCCGTAAGCCCCTCCCTCCTCACCTCCTAATTCCACCTTCCCTTCCCCTTCTCCATCCATGACCCTCCCAAGGCCACTGATAGGGGAGGTCTTCCTCTCCTTCCTTCTGATCCTAGTCTATCAGATCTCATCAGTAGTGGCAACATTGTCATCTTCTGTGGCCTGGAAAGGCTGCTACTACAATCTGTACACCTAAAGAAACTAATCAAGAGGGAGGACTCTGGCTAAAATTCTCAATCCTTATCCTGAAAGGCAAAGAGGATAGACATCAGAAGAAGGAGAAAACAAGAAACAAGTTAGGAACCTGCCACAGAGGGCCTCTGAAAGGCTCTGTCCTGCAGACTACCAAAGCAGATGCTGAGACTTATGGCCAACTGTTGGGCAGAGTGCATGGAATCTTATGAAAGAAGTGGGAAACAGTAAGATCTGAAGAGGACAGGAGCTCCACAAGGAGAGCAACAGAACCCAATAATTTGAACACAGGGATCTTTCTAGAGACTCATACTCCAACCAAGTACTATGCATGGAGATAACCTAGAACCCCTGCACAGATGTAGCCCATGGCAGTTTAGTGTCCAAGTGGATTCCATAGTAATGGGAAGAGGGACTGCCTCTGACATAAACTGATTGGCCTGCACTTTGATGACCTCCCCCTGTTTAGAACTTTTTATGCAATATTTTGTTCATCTTCTTTCCTGTCCTCTAACTCCTCCCAGTTCTCCTCCACCACCTAACCATCCCAACTTCATGAATTTCTTTTTGCTGTCTCAAAAACAAAAAGGAGGAAAAAAAAGTGAAAATCAGAACAAACAAAAAATTATAAATACCAAAACAAAGCAAATAGAACATAAACACACACACACACACACACACACACGGAGTCATTATTGTGTTCACCAACTACTTCTGGTTTTCCCTGGAGTATGGTTGATACTGGTTTTGTGAGACACGGTTCAACTTGTAATACAGTATATAAGTGTGAAACGGGAATAATCAAAGTTATTTGACCATGCTATTTAGAGAATGAGGGCAGTCATGAACTTGGAGTGCTGTGTACAGATTTTAGTATGTTTATCCTATATTATCCACTTATATCTAATATCTAATATCCACTTATAAATGAGTATATACCATGTGTATCTTTCTGCATCTACACTAAAGAAGCTAAGCAAGAAGGAGGACCCTGGG
Source organism: Psammomys obesus (assembly GCF_907164565.1). Taxonomy (NCBI): domain Eukaryota; kingdom Metazoa; phylum Chordata; class Mammalia; order Rodentia; family Muridae; genus Psammomys; species Psammomys obesus. The sequence goes on along the minus strand of NW_026596101.1, from coordinate 3,661,906 downwards.
TAACATGATCAATAAGCTAAATGGGACAGACATTGGAAGAGGGAGAAAACAGGAAACTGGACAAGAGCCTACCACAGAGGGCCTCTGAAAGACTACGCAGCAGTGTATCAAAAGAGATGCTGAGGCTCATAACCAAACTTTGGGTAGAGTTCAGGGAATCTTATGAAAGAAGGGAAAGATAGAAAGACTTGGAAGGGATAGGAGCTCCACAAGGAGAACAACAGAAGCAAAAAATATCTAGGCACAGGGGTTTTTTCTGAGAGTGATACTCCACGAAAGGACCATGCATGGAGATAACCTAAAACTCCTGCATAGATGTAGCCCATGGCAGCTCAGTATCCAAGTGGATTCCCTAGTAAGGGGAACAGGGACTGTCCCTGACATGAACTCAGTGGCTGGCCCTTTGTTCACCTTCTTCTGAGGAAGGCCAGCCTTACCAGGTCACAGAGGAAGATAATGCAGCCAGTCCTGATGAGACCTGATAGGCTAGGGACAGATGGAAAGGGAGGAGGACCTCCCCTATCAGTGGACTTAGAGAGGGGCACAAGAGTTGATGAGGGAAGGAGGGTGGGATTGGAAAGGAATGAGGGAGGGGGCTACAGCTGGGATACAAAGTGAATAAACTATAATTAATATAAAAAATAAAATTTTAAATTTAAAAAAGAGTGCTGTAATACCATGAGATTGCTGCTTTAATATGAGCTGAAGTCTGGGTCACTTATTATACCACTTTGTTCTTATTATTATCACTTCTTTTGTTCCTCTTTTGTCTCCACTAAGAGAAACAGCTAGAATTTTATGCTCCTTTGGCTGATGGGAAATTTTATTTTGCCTTCTATCTTATAGACTCTAGCTGAAGACCATTCTCCTTTTTAAAGTTGTAAGAATTTATGAAAATTATTCTCAAACCAAGAAGTCTGCTCGAGGGGACTCATTCTGTAATCTGATTAAAAGCATGTGCTGTGATATCGGACAACATAAGCTTGTCAAATTATCTAATTCTTTTAAGGATACCAGCTATTTTATTTGTATATGAAATTCATTCAAAATTAAATGTTCAAACAAATTCACATCTGTTCATATACAGGGTGGACAATGGCACTTTCTAACGTAAAATTGACTATTTAAGCATAGATATGTTGAACATATATATATATATATATATATATATATATATATACAGTATTATAGTAACATGCATTATTTGGAATGTACATAATATGTATATTATAACATAGTGATACATACAATATATACTAAATAATATGTAAATCACTCTAATATATATATATATTGTATAATCATCTACATATTATATGTGAAATATAGATAGATAGATAACACTTATAACAACATGCCCTATGAATAAGTTTTGGGTGTGTGAGTGTGTGTATGTACATTTGTGTAGCCACAGGTAAATTTGTTATCACTTGTTTTACATTTGTTTCTGGCCTATGTACTTGGTTGACCCCATCCCATGATAGGGAAAAATAAACAGTATGTCTTAATAATGTTATAAATGTTTTCTACATCTCCCTGAGTAAAGTAGGTTATACCTATGTATTGCAGTTCTGGGAGATATATTTAGCTTCACTATTTTCATCTTCACATGGCAACTAGAGGTGGTTATCATTATCTCCCTTAAACAAATGACGTCATTTAGAGAGGTCAACTTCACTTTGGAATGCTCCATCTTGGTGAATAGTTGGTAAATATGTGATACAGACTTAAACCCAAACCTCCACGGCTCTAAGTCCCATGTTCTGCGCACTATGGGTCCTTTGATACTTAGGAAATGTGGAAGAGTGTGGGGTTATCAGGAATTGGAATATGTGTGTTTTTAACTTGTATGAATAGACCTAGACAGTCAGTTCTCAACCTGTGGGTCACTGTAACTTAGGGGACTGAACAACTCTTTCACAGGGGTTGTCTAAGACCACTGGAAAACACAGGCATTTACATTGTGATTCACAATAGCACCAAAATTGTAGGTATGAAGTAGCAATGAAAGAAATGTTATGTTTGGAGGTCACCACAACAATAAGAACTGTATGAAAGGGTCGCAACATTAGGTTGAGAACCACTGGACTAGAATGAATGGGCCGGGATGAAGTTTATGGATCACTTCGTAAGATATGCACAAAGATCATCCTAACTACATCTTATGCCCTGGTAAGCTGGGTGTTCCACTCAAGCTAGCTTGAGACCCTGGGTGACCATGAGTCATGTTTGTTTGCTCAGGGAGTCCAATGGACTTCAACCTTACATCAAATTGGTTCTTTGTGTTTTCCTGGAACACAAGACAGCTACCATGGAGAGTAAAGGTTTGGGTATGAGTAATATTGTCACCTTTTCTTTCCATCCTGCCACCTTCAGAATGTGTAAAGCAAAAGTGCATGTTTTCTGACATAGGGTTGGAAGCAATTTTCTCCTGCCTTAGGTGTGAAAGAAAGTAAGCATTTTCTTCATATGCAACCTATCTCTTCCCTTGTGCTGAAGCGAACTAGTCCCAATAGTATATACATGTACATGTGTTTGTGTGTGTGTATATATATATATATATATATGTATATATATATATATATGTATATATATTACAACTCTATATTTGAGAGAGAGAGAGTGGGAGGGGAGAAGGAGAGACAAGAATATATTTAGGTGCACCTGCACCTGACTTCTAAAAAACTGTGGTGGCTCAGGACATCTTCCAGATCAAAATGTCAGCCTCCTAGCTAAGACTCAAAGCTTTTTTCCTCTCATCTACAGGTTGGAACTCAAGTCTAAGATACTGTAGTATAATGAGGCATGGTTACCCATCAAACTAAACCTCCCTAGGCCTCCCAGCTAAATTACTGTGTACAAACTAGCTATTTTATCTTCAAAGCTAATTACTATGTTTAAAACAAATGAAAATCAAAATAACAATAAAAGCCATTGCTAACAGATCCTAATACGATATATACTTAAAAGCAAGCTACCTTACCAGTCTTAAGCAACAGTAAATGAAATATCAATGACTGGGTCACTTTTTCTATTATTATTATTATAATTCTCATTACTTTGAAATAGGCCTTTGTTACCTTGCAGAAAACTTGCAAGCATGGTCATGCAATTTTCTTTAATTAAATTTTTATTTTTTACGTTAATTACAATTTATTCACTTTGTATCCCAGCTGTAGCCCCCTCCCTCCCAATCCCACTCTCCCTTCCTCATCTCCTCTCATTCCCCTCTCCAAGTCCACTGATAAGGGAAGTCCTCCTCCACTTCCATCTGACCCTAGCTTATCAGGACTGGCTGCATTGTCCTCCTCTGTGGCCTGGCAAGGCTGCTCCCCCCTCGGAGGGGCAGGGGATGGTCAAAGAACCCACCACTGAGTTTATGTCAGAGACAGTCCCTGTTCCCCTTACTAGGAAACACACTTGGGTACTGAGCTGCCATGCGCTACATCTGAACAGGGGTTCTAGATTATCTCCATGAATAGTCCTTGGAGTATCGGTCTCAGAAAAGACCCTGGGGCTCAGATATTTTGATTCCTTGTGGAGCACATCTTCTTTTTTTTTTTTTCAGAAATTTTGGAGTTTATTATTACAATTTATTGACTTTGTATCCCCCCTGTAGCTCCCTCTCTCCTCCCCTCCCAATCCCTCTCTTCCTCCCTCTTCTCCATGCATGCCCCTCCCTAAGTTGTGGAGCACTTCTTAATGGTGGGAGTAAGTTTTGAGAAGCTTAGTTGATCCATTCTCTCACTGCATAAACATCATAGTGCACTTATGCAAATAAAGATGGCTACAGTGCCATTTTTTCATTTTATGGAACAGCCACTGTATGTGCAGTAGGTAACATGAGTAGGTCAAAGGAAGTTCCTTCATTGGTCATTTGAGAGTGCATTGCCCACTTCGTACTAGTCACAAACTGTGGATATTTAGAGTGCGAGTCTCACAAATGAGGATATGCCTCCTGTGAAACCTCCGTATAACCATCAGACACAGGGCGACTTTGTGAGCTGGTTCCCCTCTGCACATAATGCCCAATTCAAGCATCACCAAATTGTTCCTATGGCATTCTTTTCACTGAGGGGATCCAGTTTAGGGCTCTGTGTTGCTAACTAGATGAATGTAGTATAGTACTGTGATAGCTAATCTTGGTTGTCATCTCAGCACACCCGTGGAAAGGGAACCATATGCCTCCACCATATTTGTATGTGGGCATGCCTGTGAAGACATTTTTCTTGATTGCTAATTAATGTAGAAAGGCCCAGCCCACCGTGGGCAGTGCCTTTTCTGGTCCTCTGCAAGCACTGTAAATGCTCTTCACCACTATGCCATTTCTCCAGCCCTAATACCTCATTATTTTGGAAACACAGTGTCTCACTGAACCTGGACCTCACTGATTAGAATGACTGATTGGCCAGCAAGCTGTGGGGAATATCCTGTTATCACCTTTCCAGCACAGGCGCTATAAGGAGCCACTGTGCCTGGCTTTTTACATGGGTGCTGAGAATCCAAACCCAGGTTGTTTCTTTTTACACAACAATTACTTTACAAACTGAGACATCTCAGCCCCATACAGAGCTTTGTATAATGTGTTATCTCATTTAATTCTCACACAAACCAACAGGGAGGCATTACCATGTCTATTTCTGTTTTACAGTTGTGAAACCGGCATGTCTATCTGCAATTGCTTCACGTAAGCATATAATATGGTGATCTGAAGCATCAGTGAAAATTTCTGAAAGATATGTTCATTGTATTAAGTGGCGTTTCTCACTGCAATGGTGTCAGAACATGAAATAGTGTTCATTACCTTATAATGAGCATGTGTCTGGCATCCCAGGGCAGGAAGACATTCAATTTTATATGGCACACCCCTGCGGTTTTTCTCTGAATTTAATTTTGAGCACATGTGCCCGATTCTCAAACCTCCACAACACTGGAGTTTTCCATCTTGAGAGTGTTCTGATTTTCCACAACTCTGAGTCTTTTGTTAGAAAGCAGAAAATGAAAGTGCGGATATAAGTCCCCATTGCTGGGCTTCAGAGAAATGTACTGCGACTTGTGTGTGGACATAGTCCATCCTTCTCTTCATCCAGTGTCATCCCTTGTGGTCCTTGGGTGTCATTTGATACTGGTTTATATTCTCTGGGAAGTAGAAACTGAAATGAAGCCTATTATAAAAAACAGAAAGGCAAAAAACCTACAAAGACAAAAAAAAAAAAGATGCAGGGTTAAACAGGGACTGTGGAATGACTTAGATGTGACAGTCTTTGTCAGGGAAAATGCAGAGGTCTGGTGCAAAGAAACTCCATTGTAAAAGAGAAATAAATGACTTGTTTTTTCCAGCCACTGATCCAAGAAGCAGCATGATCTCAGCTTACAAGCTGGTGGGGTCTCTCCTACAGGTAATGGGTGAAAGTTTTTCAAAGCTGGGCCACAGGTCATTTTTTTAACTCTATTTATTTATTCACTTTACATCCCTCCTCTCCTCCCATCTGCTCCCTTCTCCCCCTTCTCCTTTCTGTTTCCTTCCAGAAAAAGGGAGCTTCCCTCTTCTCTCCATATCAACCTTCCTAGCACATCAAGTCACATCAGGACTGAGTATGTCCTCTTCCATTGAAGCCAGCCAGGATGAAGTGACCCAAAGGCAGGCAATAGAGTCTGTGTTAAAACCACCCCCCACCTCTACTTGCCAAGAGTCCCACATGAAGAGCAAGCTATCCATTGGCCACATATGTGCAGGGGATGTAGGTACAGATCAAGCATGCTCCTTAGTTGGTGCCTCTGTCTCTGTAGGGTCCCGTGGGTCTGGGTTGGTTGTCTCTGTTGGTCTTTTTGTGGAGTTGCTGATGCCTCCAGGTTGTTCCATCATCACTCCAACACTTCCACAAGACCCCCAAGGAGCTCTGTCCCACGTTTAGCTGCAAGTCCCAGCATCTGTATCAATCCATTTCTGGGTGGAGCCTCCCAGAAGGCAGTCATGTTAGGCTCTTGTCTGCAAGCAGAGCAGAGCATCATTAATAGTGTCAGGGGCTCCAGACACTTCCAGGTCTTCCTATCTCCCCCTTCTTTCATAAGATTCCCTGCACTCTGCCCAAAGTTTGGCTATGAGTCTCAGCATCTGCTTTAATATCCTGCTGGGTAGGGTCTATCAGAGGCCCTCTGTGGTAGGTTTTGTCTTGTTCCTTATTTTTACCTTCATCCAATCTTGAGGGGGGAGCAGCCTGACCAGGCCACAGAGGAAGAGTATAAAATACAGTCCTCATGAGACCTGATAGGCTAGGGTCAGAAGGAAGAGGAGGAGGTCCTTCACTATCAATGGACTGGGGAAGAGGCATGGGAGGAGATGAGGGAGGGAGAGAGGGTGGGACTATAGCTGGGATACAAAGTGAATAAATTGTATTAAATTAATATATATATATATATATATATATATTAAAGATTATCAAAACAAACAAAAATAGTACCGAAGGCTGGCTTTCTATCATTGGGTGGGTCTCAGGTTGGGCCATTGATTGGACATTTCCTCAATCTCTGTTCCCTCTTTATCACTGCACTTCTTATAGGCAGGGTAATTTTTGGTCAAAGGTTTTGTGGGTGGGTTGCTGTTATCCTCTCTCCACTAGGAGCCCTACCTGGCTAGAAGGTAGTCAGTTCAGTCTCCATGCCAGTGACAGTCTCCATGCCATGTGACAGTGTCACACTCATATCCTCACAGGAGCCTACCCAAAGACATGCGCCCCTCCCCTCAGTTTCCCTTCTCCCTCCCAGCCCTCTCACCTCCCACTTCCTTTCTTCCCACAGCTGATCCCCACCCTCATTTCTCTCCCTATTCCGTCTCCTGCACAGTTCCCTCTCTCATCCTCTTCTGATGTCTGCTCTGTCAGTGTAGATCTGAGGTCCATTCCCTTCTGAGTGACATTCAGGCAGCCTCACTTGGGCTCTCCTTGCTGCTTATCTTCTTTGGGTCTGTGGTTTGTAATATGGTTACCCTGCATTGTATGTCTAATATCTGCTTAGCCTGCAGTGTGTGTCTAATATCTGAGCACAAACCATGGTGTATGTCTAGGTCTGGGTTACCTCATTCAGGATGTTAGAAAGTTCCATTTGTTTGCCTTCAGACTGCAGGATTTTTTAGTTTTTAATAGCTGAGAAGAGCATTCCATTGTGTAAATGTACCACATTTTCTTTATCCATTCACAAGTAATTTCTTATAGGGGACTCTGAGGGGAGCACTAGTGTGTCAGCCACAGAGTTATGTGTGTGAAATATTCTAAGAGGATACCAGAATTTAAACTAGAATCAAACAATAAGTTCATGTTTTAGTTTCTTTTTTTACTAGTTGATGATCTTGAGATAATCTGAGCCTTAATTTCCTCCTATGTGAAATGGGAATATAGTGGATATCAACCATTAGGAATAAAGAGAGGCAAAAGTAAGCCAACACAGAGAAGATGTCACAGATGCTTTGAGCTTTTATTATTTCTTCTTCCTCTTCTTCCTCTTCTTCTTCTTCTTCTTCTTCTTCTTCTTCTTCTTCTTCTTCTTC
>NW_026596101.1:3588084-3654353 GCF_907164565.1 Psammomys obesus | reverse complement strand
TCTTCTTCTTCTTCTTCTTCTTCTTCTTCTTCTTCTTCTTCTTCTTCTTCTTCTTCCTCTTCTTTTTCTCCTACTTCTTCTTCTTCCTCTTCTTTTTTCTCTTTTTCATCTCCAAATAATACTCATTTATTTAAATAAGGCATATCTCATTGACATAGTGAATCTTGGGCTGGATAGGAAGATAATTAAAAAAAAAACATGAAGGTTAATGGTCAGGGAATGAGAAAGAAAGAACACAAGATATAAAGACTCTGAATGAGAAACACCAAAAATATTTAAGGACTGGCAAGGAATGTCCTTTGATTAGGATGAACCAAAGTTGTGTGAAAGGAGACAGACCTAAGGACAGCAAAGACGCAGACCATGTAAATCTTTAGTCTCAGTCACTATGCTAAAGACATGTGCTTTATTGATGGATGGTATAGCCATTTGCAGAAATGTGTGAAAGATTGGGCATGATCTGATTGCCTGGTGTATTAAGAACAGATTTCTTGGGGGCGTGGGGCTGACACAGAACCTGGTTACACAGATGTGCAGTGATTCAGGAAGCCATGCTGGTTGATTTAGACCAGGGCACATATTTTAAATTTAAAATGAAATTATTGGATTCTATGGTTTACATATGTTATAAGTGTTATCCAAGGAAGAGGGTGTGTGTTATGAGCTAAGAAAATGCAAAGATGACTCCATGGTTTCTTCAGTTTGAGGAAGTAGAAGGAGAGGTGTTTGCAGAGCTAGGAGAAGATAGTCTTCACAGAAGTATATTTGGGGGTGTTGAGTACAGGAAATTGAGAAATATCAGAATCTCAATTGGAAGACAAACAATGGAATAATCATTTTATCCTTCATATATATGTATTATATATATATACACATATATATATACATGTACATATATGTTATATATCAGGAGACAACTGTGCAAGTAGTATGTTAAAGGGGCTCTTGTGGGTCTCAATTTTGAAGGGGTCAGCAGAAGAGGATGTGGCATGGCTAGAGAATTTGGTTGTTGAGTTTATCTATGGAATGTGTCCAGAGTGCAAAGAGCTATATGAGGATGGAACATGGGAATTCATCCACAAGCTTCCTGTAGGATGAGGTGGCATCAATGAAGTCTTCTGAGAAATGTTTTCTTGTCGGGGAAGAACAAAAAAGTCCAAGAGAATGTGATATCCTGGAATTGAGATAGAAGAAATGCTTTGAGACAGCTACTTATCTGAGCTGGGAAGATATATTACCCAACAAATCAAGATCTGAGTTGTATTCCCAGAACCCACATTGAAAAAAAAAATGCACAGTGTTTTGTGCCTGTAATCTCAGAAAGAGTCAGATGGACAAGAGACAGGAGAACTCCTGGAAGCTCATGAGTCAGCAATCCTGGCCTTAGTGAAGTTCCAGGACAAGGAGACTTTGTCTCAAACAAAAGAAAGCATCTGAGGACTGATATCCAAGGTTGTGTGCTGAGTTCCACATATGCACCATGTACCTTAAAACATACACACATACACACACAGAGAGAGAGAAAGACAGAGAGACAGAGATAGAGAGACAGAGAATGCTTCTTCCTATTAGTAAGATGAAGGTGAGAAATATCTTAGTGGATGGATTGCATTTAAGGAATTCTGGATGGAGACAGAGAATAAAGCTCTGGTGGTGAAAGGTGTTAACTTGATCGACTGCTTTGGGGACACACTGGAAAATCTGTGAGCATGAGTATGCACTGATAATCTTGATCTTGAAGGCAGATGCCACAGGGCAAGAAGAGGTAGAGATTTATTTAAAAAAATTGAGCAAGCCCCAGTATGGGTCCCCAATCATCCCTATGGCAATAGGGGCAAAGGAGGCATGGCTTGAGGAAGTATGCTTCCAAAATGGAAATGTATGGATTAGCTCATAGCTCTCTCTGTTCTCAGGATAGGTTTATGATCACAGGATTGGTTAGAAGAAACAAAATGTGAAGTTTGAGAAGCAAAGATAAATGATAAGATTAAAGTCTACTAGAATCTCTTGGTTTATTGTCTGAAAGATTGCAAAGTGTGTTGCAATCAGTTTCGTGTTACTGTAACACACACTTGCTGGGTTAATTAGCTAATAGAGAAGGTTCATTTTACATCATGCATTCAGAGGTTACAGTTTCTGTTATCTTGCCATTGTTGCTTTTGTGCTTGTGGTAAAGCAGCCATCCTGACTGAAAATACATGATAGGGAAAAATAGCTCACTTCATAGTGTCTGGGAAGCATATGAAGGGATAAGACCAGTGTTCCACGATCTTCTTTGAGGGAACATTTTGGGGAACCAGTATATCCCCCCTCACTAAACTACACTTGTTAAAATGCGGTACAAAGCTCCTCTACCTCCTGAGGACCTAGCCTTTAACACACAGATCTTTGACTGCCTCTCTAGATATAAACTACAAGATAAAGTAACTGTTTAGCTCCTTTCTGAAAGCAGACTATAATAAGAGATTGGGGGGGGGGGCAATATGAACATCACTTCTAGTTCTCCCATTTCCTTTGGGGGTGATATGGGAGAATCACTTCACCACACAACATCCCAATTGTTTGTCTATCAGTATGTGGGGATTAGATAAGAATTTAAGAGTTGAGTTTGGAATGTTCTCTCACATTCATTCAAATGTTCAGTCCCAGACTGTTTGGACAGCTATATTAGAAAGTAGATCTCGTTGGGGGGAAGTAGTGGTGTGTCTCTGAGTAAGGCATTCTAGTACACTGTGCTTTCTGTTGGTCATGTGGGAATTCTTTCTGCCACACTCTCTTTACCTTCCACTCCATCACACTCTCTCTATCACTATGGACTGAAATGTATCTGAAACTGTGAACCAAATAAGCCCTTCCTCTCATTAGTTGTTTCTGTTGGGTATTTCATCACAGCAAAAGATGGTAATTAACATCATGTTTATTTGTCTGAGATTCTCCTTATGCCATTTTATTTCACAACCCACTAAAAAACATGCAAATATAAATGTACACATTAGAAAACTGAAATTTAAACAATGCTTCTGTTACATATAGATATAGAGAGATACATATATATATATATATATATATAATAGTAATACCAGAAAGATTGTATACACAGACACACACACTGTGTGTATGTATATGTGTATATATATATATATATATACACTCTCTGGAATTTACTTTTATACTCATTCATTAATATATTGTGTTTTATTTGCATTTCCCTAGTTCTATGCATTTCATCTGTTTACTATTTGAGAGGGAGAGGGGAGAGAGAGAGGAGAGAGAGTGAGTGAGAGAGAGAGAGGATATACTTAGTATATAGGCTAAACTGGCAGTCATCCTGCTTCTGCCCAGAGTTTGAAGATTATAAGCCTGTACCACCACAACATCACACCTTTAAAAAATATCTTATTTTAAGGCTGGCTTATGTGGACTAAACCCAACACAGGGAGCACTCACAGTTTGAAAAGACTTTCTGACAAGTATCTCTCAGTCTCCAATTATGAAACTCTGAGAACATGTCAGGAGTAGGGAGGGCAAAGTAACATCATCCCAGCAAGCACAGGTGATCAGCAGGCACACACTGACCAGTTGATCAGAAACCAGAGCAGAATCGTTTTTGCCTTCGACAGTGAGCTACTAAATGTGGGGAGGGGGTCTGCAACTTGGGCTTCCATACCTGTAGAAGATTAGAATTGCTGTGTACAGCCTGGTGCCCCCTTGAGTAGTCTAGTCTCTTCTCTTTCTCTGTCCTTGGTCCCCTTCACTGCATTGGTCACGGGTTCTGCCTCTCTGTTGTAGTTTCTGCAGAGAACCAACAGAAGCATTGCTCCAACACCTTTCAGTCAGTCAGTGTTTTATTTACCTTGGGAAGAAACATGGTGCTTAAAGTGATAATGAAGAGAGGAATTTCTAAATAAACCCCTTTAAGGAAATTAGAATCCACTCCAAAAATTTCACTCAGAGAATCAGATTCTCACCAATGAACAAGAACTTTGTCACCCAGCTAAAAGTCAGATTTCAGAAAACCCTGCTTACGTGGGAGGTCATACATCTCAGGCTCCTACCGACTGTCTGTCCTACTGTTCCATTAAAATTATTAATATTGACACCCTTAATTCTTCCTCATCATTTTACCATATATGTTTTGCTCCCCTGAACAGACTAAAATTTTAGGTTTTTTGTTTTGTTTTGTTTTTTCTTGCTGACGCCCCATTTCTGAAATTAATGCTAATAGTATTGATTTTACCATTGGGCAGTGGGTTGCAGGAAATGGTCTCATTTCCAATACCAATTCTCCATCCATAATTTTCTCTTCCTTACCAGCATTCCAATATTCATACTCTATAAGTATTTTGAAACACAACCTGTTTCTTCCACCACTACATCCTTAAGTAAGATGAGTTCTAGCACTATTTACAAGCATTATAGTAGCAGCAAGAGAGGATTACTGTCTTAAGCTATCAAGGTCTTCTCATTTTATTTCATATTTTCCCCTTTGGTTGCTTTCAAAGGTCTATATTACAACCCTCTGAATGTAGCAAGCAAGGCTGGACAGAGCTTGAGGCTACAATATGAAATTATTGGAACTCAGGGCCTCTAACTACACCGTTGCTTCTCAGAATATTTCCATCAATCTACTCAAGAAACATAATTCGTATCTTCCCTAAGTAGCTGGCCATTCAGGAAGAAGTAGTGATGCAGCTGTCCCTTAAATGGGAAGACACAGTGAATTGAGGGGCATCTGCTACTACCTTCTTTAGCATCACAGGCTTACAAGTAAGGTTGGACGTGACTTTACCAGAAACAATCACTTAGCTCCAGCTTATCCTCGCTCTCTTCCTTGTACTGAGATATTATACCTACGTGTATAATGGCTGATACTATGCCAATTTTCTATCAGATAAATTATTGAAGTAGCTCCTGAAAATACTCTATTTCATTGTGCATTATTGTTCCTCACCCACAAGTTTGTTCTGTGTCTAGAAATATATGAAAAATTATGAAATAACTCAAAGTAGATTTAGCATTGAGATACCATTAATTGGATGTAAGCTACCACCAAAGATGGCATGAACAAATAAGTCAACGAGGAATCATGATTTTCAAATAATCCAAGCTTTCTTCTCTCCAATGCAAAGAAATATGCGGTATATATTTAGTAGACAGTTTTTTTAAGAATGAGACAAAGAGTAGACAGTCAGAAAGGGGTGCTAATAGCAGTAAATATTCATTTATGACCAAGTGCTGTGGGTACAATCAAATTTAGTGAATGAAGAGAATGACTCCTTAAAGAAAATAATTTTATGGCTTATTTTTATTTTATATGTATTTTTTATCTGTATGTTTTAAAACATGTGTATGTAGTACCTGTAGAATAGGGCATCAGAGCTTCTGGAATTAGAGTTACATTTGTTTGTGAGCAACCATGTAGATGCTGGGAATAGAACCCTGACCCTCTGTAAGAGTAGAAAGTACTCAGACCTGCTGAATCATCTCTTCAGTCCCCAAGATGCTATTTGTTTTTTGTTTTGTTTTGTTTTGTTTTGTTTTAGTAGTCCCACTAGTCCTATCTGAGAGTGTTTTGATTACTTGTAGAATCATTTTGAGAAGATAAAACACATTTAAAAAATTTTAAATAGAAAGTAAATTTTTATCTTTATTCACTATTAATAAAAACATCAGCATTTCTTTGACAGAACCCCTGTGAGCAAGCAGAAAGTATTCAATGCTCAATCCCCAAGAAATGTCCATTTTCTAACATTTACACTGTGTGATAATGCACTCATTTTTCACAACTGTGAAAGGGGTCTTTCCACACATAATTAAGGATCATCGTGAGTTATCTGAATGAACACTAAGTCCAATGATGAGTCCTTTTCTTAGACAGACACTGATAGAGACTACAGAGAAAGTCTCATGAGAAGACCAGACAAAGATTGAGTTACTTAAAGCAAGGAACTGCTGGAACCAGGTAAATCAGTTGAAGTCCAGAAGCTTGGGGGAGGGGTGGGAGTGGCAGTTAGAGTACTGTCATTACTTTACTTTTTTTTTTTTAGCCTCTAGTCTTCAGTACCATGAGACAATGAACTAAAAATAAATGATAAAGTGTGTGTGTGTGTGTGTGTCTGTGTGTGTGCTTCAATGTCAGCTACTGTAAGAAGTCAATACAGTAGAACCATGATGAATTCCTGCAGCATCCTTTCTTCTCATTTGATTCCAAAATTGCTTTGGGCACTGATTAGACACCGATCTTCATTCTTTTCCAGAATGACTTTTCTATCAGCAGAAAAATTATTTAATCAAATGAATTCTGGGTTAGGCAAAATGAGAGAGCCCCTCCCCCTTTGCTCTGTGTTGGGAGAGAATAACATTGTTTCCATTGCAAAAGTACATAGTATCAAGACGGGAAATTAAAAGAGCTCTTAGAACATTTTCCCTTATTGAAAAATTACTGGCAAGACTTTGTTAACAAGTGGAAGAATTAACCCTGAGTTCATGTGTCCGTTATTCATTCACTTGGCGTTATTGTTCCAAATTAGCAAGACAGGCTTCCAGAAAGCCTCGTTCATCCTTTAAAGTTACTAAAGATAAAAAGACCCCAGAGAGAAGACACAGGAATATCTCTTCATTCCTCTACAACCCTTCTTGCTTTAGTACGAAATTGTTAGAAAAATATCTACATTTTTGCATCACCACTCAGGACAAAAACATCTGAGAAGAAAGGCAGATCAAATGCTTGCCATATACTTACTTCATTCTTAGAAAATGTCTTCTCTAAATTAGCAAAAGGCTACACTGAAATATATCTAAATAGAAGCATTCAAAATAATCTACCATTTGATTTTTTTTTTTTTTTTAATTTACCAGTTCTCACATTTAGGTAGTTAGGGAACAATTCTAAACAGTTTCTAAAACATCTTTTTTTTTTTTTTTCTTCAAGATTGGGTTTCTCTGTATTGCTCTGGTTGTTCTGGACTCGATTTGAAGACTAGGCTGCTCCTCAAAATCACAAAGATCAGCTTGTCTCTGTCCCTCACCCCCAAATGCTGGGATTACAGGCATGTGCCACAGTGCCTGGCAGTCTAGAACACCTTTTATTTGAAACATTTGTAAATCCACCATGGCCCATCTAATATGAATTAGTACAACTATCAAAGTTACAAAATAATAGGAGGGGATATTTTTATGCTCAATTCATAGTTTTTGAAAACTAAACTTTGAATTCTTTTAAAATTGAAGCAAGGTAGATGAAATACATAAAGAAGTGAAGATAAATTCCCATCAAACAGTACATAAGTATCATATAGGCCATAGAAAAAAAGTGCAGATAATGTTTAAACAATACCATGATGGGTGATGAGACCCAAGTCAGCTCTGGATGGTATGTTTTTGATATTTAAATTATAAATGTAAGTACTTCTTATGTGTTCTTTTAAAGAAACAGATGTTGGCTTTTGGAATTCTAATATAGTTATCTACATGCTCTAAACTTAGACATGATTTATAATTCACAACTTTTTGGCTGTCTTTGCGATGGCTATTTTTCCGCAGTAATTGAAGCTGAATAGTGGACTTCAAAAAGGACCACAGAAACCCTCCATCCCTGTTCAAAATTTTGAAATGAGGCCCCCAATATGCCTTTGTTTCTATATACAAAGGCTAGTGTTGTTTTGTCTGTTGCCCTTTGGAAAAAGTAGAATGCATGATAATTGCCTGGCATTGTTCAGCCCCGTTTATGGGGGTGAGTGAGTCCTCTCATTACTAGGTCATTCCTTAGCTGGACTACCATCAAGTTGATTATACTGAAGCTCAGTTCTGTTGTAAGTGTCAGATCTGCTTAGTGTTCAATGAAGTTGTTCATTATTAATCTGTTAAAATAGACACTATAAGGAAGCCAGTTGGAAAAAAATATACAGAATATGAAAACCAACTCTGATATACTTGCATTTTTTATGACTTTACTTGTAACATTCTCTTTAGTGTAGAAATCCATGACTCTAAATCCATGTCTACCCCCTCCAAAAAAAAAAAATACCACCAGAATTAGGATATAGAACAACAGTGCTTACATCAAACATGCTTCCTCATTTTAGTACTTGATAGATTCTTCCCACCAAATAATTGATAAGTAACTTCTGACTTGTTCTCCATCCTGATAGCCCTTGGTCTATGGAGACAAAGGAAACTTCCTTATTTGTCATTGCTTAGTTGTGCTCCATTATAAGTTTATCCATTCACTTTAAGTGTCTCAGCCAGCAAAGACAATTGGATTGTTTACAGGTTTGGAATATTCCTAAATCTAAGAACACACATAAATAGGATTCGCTAGAAGATGAAGCTTTGTCTTTCTTTTCTACAACAGATGCTAAAGAATAGGCCTGTTCACCTTAGCTGTTGTAGGGAAAGGGTCGAAGTAGGCAAACACAGTCTCAAATTATCTATAATTACAAAATGCCTACCTGTTTTCCTTTGAAATGTTGCATTCTGTTGATTCATACACTCATATTCAGGACAGAAAAACGAAGGTTTGAAAAACCTGGGAGGTTTAAATATAGTAGCAAAGCAATAAAAAGCCACACACATCCCTAACAATGCTTAAAATCTGGAAAGATTTAAAATCTGGAAGATTGAAATATAGTAACAAAGCAATAAAAAGCCACACACATCCCTGACGCTCTAAGAATGCTTAGGATGAAAGCTTGTCAAGTTAATTGCTAAAGAAGGGGCCATGAGAATGGGTGACAAATACTTAATAAAAGAAAAGTCAGGTAAGATTTTTCCAGCTTGGAGGTGAATGAAGCAGGACCTGTCATAAGCCCCGTGAGGATGATTCCCATGATACCTGTGCCAAGCAACCTTCAAGGATTCGGTAGATGAAAGAAGGATCAGTCTTCTTAATACTTTTTTTAAAAAGGGAACTTCTAAGGGTCATAAAGCAATGCCTAATTATCATTCTAAACTAGACATCTACAGAACATCTGTCTACTAATTGTTATGAGTCTTAAACAAAAAGTTACCTGAAAATGTTTTCTTAACCTTAAACATACCTTTGAGAATTTCATATGTGTGTACTATATTAATATCATTTCCTCTTCCTTCTCATCTTCCTTACATGCCTTACTTCTCTTTTTCTCAAAAATGAGCTCTTATTCCTTAATTATTATTGTTATAAATACACACATATACACAAAATGCATAAATATAACATTCTGAGATGACTTAGTATGGCTGATGTGTATTTAAAATCATTCTTTTGGGATTAGCTAATCCAACTAAGGGGGCTCATTCCTGGAAAATACTTTCTTTATTAACTATGAATTGCCTGGAGTTTTTGTCTCAGGGTGAAGCATTATGACAATACCCCCCATCCCTGCTGGCATGTTGCTTGATAGCATTATTTTTTCTGGTCTCTTTTAGGCAACCACATAGTTGAGATTTTCTGGATGCAACCTTCCTGGTCACATATAGAAAACACTATCTTGGAGTAGATGTGCTGTCCTCTGGTTCTTTCAATTTTTTCTGCTCTTATTCTTATATTTTTCCACCTTAGATGTAAAGGCTGCATTCTAGATATTATCAATTGGCTGTGGACACTCAGCAATCACTCATTCTTTGCATTTTGACCTGTTGTGGCATTCTGTTGTGCTCTCCATCTGTGTCAAAAAGAGCTTGTTTGATGAGGAGTGAGAGCTACAATTGTCTGTGAGTATAAGAAAAAGTATTTAAGATACGTTTAGAAATTATACTAGTTAGTGAAGTGGCAGTATGAGATTCTCTTCTAGGGTCCATGGCCTCTCCTGTCACATGGGGAGTGGCAAGGTTGACAGTATCACGCATGAATTCCCACTTACTGAGCTTGCCTTAAATCCAATTAGCTACCTATTGGACACTCCCAGGATGTAAATGTCACTGTTGTATCTTTTGAGATATCTTGCCATTCTGATCATTGTTGTTTGTGGGAATTACAGCCAGGTAGGTCAATTGATAGTTTCTCTCCCTTGGCAGGTTAAATAGTTCCAGTACTACAAGAGCTACTCCTGAAGGAGGAGCAATCCAGATCATTTTCAGCTAGAATCCCCCAAATGACTTCAAGGCTTATTAAGATGTAAAGTTCTTGTTTTGCAAGTACTCTACAAATTTTCAAGTTGACACTGGGTATTCCTTTTTGTTCTGGCAGAAAAACGAATACATGCAGTTCCTTTACAAATTGAACGTTATAAGAGAACCCTGTTTCAAACCAAATTCCTTTTTATAGAGTTAACTGAATTGCATGCTTTCTAAAAATTTACCTTCAGATGACCTTTGAGTGTTTTTATTATTATTAATTTATTATTATTATTATTATTATTAGTCTCCTGAGTAGAAATGTGTTTGATAGCGTTCACAGGAGCCTGTCTCATTTAACAACCATAATTTTTTCCTACTCTGCTGCCTCTGTTAATTCGACCAACCCAAATCATCATGGCCAAATTAACATGTGTTTTGTGTGTGTGTGTGTGTGTGTGTGTGTGTGTGTGTGTGTGTGTGTATGGGCTTTTTCTTCCTAAGTCAAGGTTCAAGAGGTCAGCATAGTGCATGGAGAAGAAAAGAGTTTTTATAGATCAGAAGATTTCCAAATGGGGAATTAGGCAGGCACATAGGTGATGTTACAGAAGCAGAGCAAGTTGGTCATAGCAACCTCATGAAACAAAGATATGGTTATAAGGTGGTTGTCATAAGGTGGTCATAACAATGTAGTGAGAGACCAAAAGATTAAAAATTAGCAGCTATTATTTAAGGCCTGAACTAGGTGGGTGGAGAAGTCCAGTAATGCCCTGAGGGGAAGGACCTTGTTACTGCATTCTTTCCCCACTCACTAGAGATACAGTTGCTAGGAAACTGGCCCATTCCCCTAGGGAGGGACACTAGGTCATTAAGGGTCTCGGGACCTTCCTATAGCCAATCAATTCAAAATGTAGTATTTTGACCAATAGATGCTTGCCAGGCAGGAATCGCCCTCTTCTTGGGCATGCTGGGATGGACCAGAATCTTTAAATCACCCAACTAACCTGGGCAGGGTGCTCGGCCCTCACCACTTCGTTGGTGGGGGGTGTGGGCCCAAGCTGCAGCTTGTAATTATTTACAACAAAAAGAACCTCATGTATTTACAGCGGAGTCTATTTATTCCTGGTCTTTTGGGGTTCATGAACTGGGCACAACAGTGGTAATAGCAACCTTTTGAAACAAAGGTAGAGCTGTGGTTTCCTGGAATAGGCAATACAGAACCATTTGTAGTTAAGGGAACAAGTGGGGCTTAGCCCAATCCTTGAGAAACAAATTTAATCATTAACAGGAATGAATCTAATTTGTTTTTACTCTAAAATAGCTTTCAACATATGGAGGTGGACAGGTTTATCACCTCTATCTGGCTTCAGTCACCTACAAGGAACTACTTGAAGCACCAGTCCCTCAAGACCATCACTTCTGCTTCTTGCTCTCATTTGCTATTTGACATTTTGGGGGAATGCTTTAAATAATATCATTTACTCCAAGTAATCCCTAGCACCCACGGAAAAAGGTATCCTTTCATTGGCACATCAACTTGTATTCAGTAGTAGGTTCTTAAAGTTGAGGAGGTTAAAAGGATAAGGTCAGTGAGTGTAGTATGCTGTTACTATGCTTATTGTTTTGCAAGTTTGGGTCAATCACATAACAACAGACAGAGAACAAAAGAATCAGGACTCTTCCTTTATGCAAGGATTACTTCTTCACTGAAGCAATTAGTTGGTCTTTAATTGATAATTCCTTCAGTCTTATTTGTATCTTCCAATGTACTGTAACACTGATCTCATACAATAAAAATCCTTAGGTATAATTGCATCAATTCCGTTATATCAGTAGTGTAACTAATGATTAATCATCAGGTCTAAAATAGTAATCATGACAGAGGGTACCGTATCACTGTTACATAAATGAAAGAAAGCATTTTCTTTCATGAATTTGTTTTTCCACTGTACAGCTGTAAGGGAATCTGCCATGGTGTGACACATAGCTAGGATTGACTTTGAATGTATATCAAAGTCACTTTGTGTGTCTCCATGTGTTTTGTGGAGGTAAATTGGCCTACCTCCTTTCAGGTATGTAAGTATAACCCAATGATATGAAGTCAGTGTGCCGAGATATGAGGCATAGGAGAGCTATGATCTTACACTGTTGATAAGTATTTGTGGAGTAAAGTAAAGTCCTTTTACATTGGGACTGAGTGGTGTTGCTACCAAACTAGAGTGTTATTTAAGAAAAATATGGTTTGCCCAATTAATACCTGTATTTAGCCACTTTAGAAAATCAGTCCATCCCATCGTTAGTCTTTTCTTCAGTCCCAGACAGCATAAAGATGTGAGTGCTTGTATAGACAAGGCTTAAAATCCTAACATTTTTTTTGTCATCACATCCTCAGTGTATGATTAACAGATCATTGCTGCCAGTCTCATTTTGCTGATATATAAGTGCTCTGTGGATCCTGTGTTATGTGGGAAGAAGTAAAAACTCAGAGGGGTGACCAGCTTTCCCAACAACACATGGTTGATACATACGAGGCTAGAGCTTGCTTGAGTGTAAGTTCAGATTTTCTGATAGTTTTCTTTCCATTGTTTCCATTTTGGTGAAAGCAAAAGAATTCTAGTACTTGATGTAAAGTGCACAATGGCTGGAGGAGAACATCAGATTCTATTAGATTTTTAATTCCAACTGGAATTAAAGATGGTTGAGAGTACCAAGTGGTTACTCAAAACCGAACCCAGATTCCCTGTAAGAGTAGCCAGTGCTCTAAACCACTGAATCATTTCTCTAGGCCACAGATTTTTATTTGAACTGTCACTCTTCTATCAGAAAGTGAGATGCTTTACTGATGTTTCTTCATTCTCCATCTTCGTATGTCTAGTTACCAGTATGACATGTGTTGTTCTCTCTTAAGTGCTAAATGAATAAAGCAGAGAATGGTGCGTCTTACAAAACTTGATCCTGACTCTCTCACACTAAATTCTAACTGTTTAGTAATAGTTTTCCTTTTATTCTCTTTTGAACTTTTTTTTTCTGGTTTCTTTGAATTCAGTTTCTTTCCTTTTCCCTCCCTAGTGATGTTACCCCCCCCTTTTTTTTTTCTGCCTCCATTCTGAATTGCCAAGAAGTTTTTTTTTGTTGTTGTTGTTGTCATTGTTGGATTATTTTTTGGTGTTTGGTTGGGTTTTTTGCTTTGTTTGTTTTTTATTTTTTGTTTATGGTTTTTGGTTTGGGTTTTGAGCACTATGTGTTGGGAACCCACTGTGTGTTCCAAGGGCACACCGACGAAAAATGTGACTTTTCTGCATGAGAGTACGATAACAAACAGAAAATAAAATATTTGTTAGTGCTACAGAGATGGTGATAAAGTTTCAGAAATCATCAATGCAACACTAAACAAGGCAGGGAGAGAAGTCGCATGTTTCTGTGGGAAAAGCCTTTGGGTGGAGGTTTGTATGAGAAGACAAAGTCCTGGTGCAGAGAGGAGCAAGCACAAAGGTCTAGTCAGGACTGAGTTTGGAGTGCCCAGCAGGGGTCAAGATAGGAAACAGGAGGAAATGAACCTCAATAACTAGACCTGACTTGGTTGTACTGGTTTGTCAGAGGTTGTTGTTTTTAAAATGCAACAAAGAACCAACAGAGATGTCAAAAGGATACAGGAGTAAATATATCAGGCTATTTAAAAAGTCAGAGTGGTTTGCACATGATGAATGGAATATTGAATCCTGAGAATTGTAGACATCATCATGGAGGTGGCTATGTGCTTGACCTCTGAAAACATGACTATGATCCTGTGGAGGGGAGAAACAATGAGCTAAACATCATCTCTTTCATATTGTGACTATTTGTTTCGTGCAATAAATTCTGATCACAGGTTTTCCTCCTAGAACATTTCTGAGTTCCTCTCCACCTTCCCTTTCATCTAAATTATTCTGTGTCTGCCTCCCCTTAGAAAACAAACAGGTATCTAAAAAATATTTATAAAATAAGATAAAAGAAACCTGAGACAAAACAAACAAACAAGTAGAAAATAAAGAGCCATAGCAAAAGCACAAGAAACATATACAGATGTAGAGACACATGTTCGTATACACAGGACTCCCATAAAACCGAAAATCTGGAAACCGTAATATATATACAAAGGAACTTCCACAATGGTTAATACTCTGTACCAGATCCCTGGGAATCTGTCTTGCTTGCATTTTTGGAAGCTTGGTTCTTTCTTCTTTTACAGGTTATTATGTAATGGTCTTTTAGGACTTAATTTCTGGGTCTTTGGGGTCTAACAGGTACCAGATACATGAATTTAAATATAACTTTTAGTTACTGAAACAACTAATATTTTCAAAGTACTATGTTTATCTTCTTAATGGGTCTCATAGTGACCTGTCTTGATGGTATCTTTCTAATTACAAAGTCTATTTTGGGGGGGAACCAGCACTTTTCATCTATATCCCAGATACACACTTTGAAACATGCTTACTATTTGTTTTTCTCTGCACCAAAACATCATGATATTTTATATCATTTTACCCATTTTATTTGTTGTCAATAGAGATTAAGATCAAAATTTATTTTTACTTGAAAATATACCAAAGAAGAGCATTCATAGTGTGTTAAAATTTTCATTTAGAATGTAAATTCCAAAATTTTTGCATTTTATATATTTATCTCTGAATCATAAACCATCATTGTTATTTGTTCTCTCCAGACATACCAAACGTACAATTATTCACAGGCCATGAAAGCAATTGATTGAAAGGAAGTATATCCCCAAGGACCAAAATGATTTTTGAAATATTCATAGCTATAAAAATAAACCAAGCTCCCAATTTCCTATTGTTTTTGTCCAATGGTGGTCTAGATACAAGCAGTCATCTTTGGATGAATTTTCTAAAATTCTTCAAAAGGGAGGTATAGTGTGAACCTTTCCAAGGAAGACATGTCAGGAGAATATACCATGTTTCTCAAAGCCAGTTGAGAAGTCCCTTCCATAAATTTAAAGTGCTATTCCACCAACAGATTTTGTGTAAAGATATTCTTGTTTTCAAATAGAAGGCTGACAAGTCATCATGACAAATTAAGTTTTACTTTCTTTCTACTGTTTGATATTTTGGCTAATGCTCCGAAACAATATAGATACATGAAGTCTGGAATGGTTTAAGACTTTAAGTCTCCAAAAAATAAGCAATGTATTATTATGGTAGGATAAAATTCTAGGTTGTACAATGAGGGTGAGTGTCAAAATTATAATCCTTGCTCATGTTTTAACTGCTATGCTCTCAGCTACTGTAGTAAGGGCAAAATATACTCATGTCCCATACTTATTTTTCTAATCTCATATCCCACTTCCTTCTTCCAAACGTTTATTCCTGGTGGTACAGCTTGTGAATTACCTTAATAAAAGTACATTAGATATCTGACTCTATAGGCAAAGTGTAATATAAGAAAAATTGATGCTTTCTAGGAAGTCTTGGCTAAATATGAACATATTTTTTTGAATAAAAGAAAACAAATCTAAATTTTAGGTTTGAAAAAGAGTTGCATGATTTGAGCAATGTAATTGGTTATTAGGACACGGTGTTTTTACTAGTTACTGACTTAGTACACCATATCAGTATAACCTAGTCACGAAAGTGATGAAATTCCTTTTGGACCCCTGAAGTGAAATACAGTATCTAGTTAAAAAACAAAAGTGGTCTCTTTTTTTCCTGAGTACAGATGAATCACATCCCGGTATGTTAGTTATCAGTAATTGCTTCTTTTCATCTGTATCATGGTGCTCTCTCTCTTTCTCTCTCTTTTTTCTTTTGTCTCTCTTTGACTTTCAAAAACACAGCATGTTAGTGGCCTCTCCATTTCCTTTCTGAATTGCAGCTTGTCCCCCATGCCTTCAGGGTTGTATCTAAGGAGGCTGCTTACTTTTTGTACTGAATAAGAACATCTTGATAACTTACTTGGTGCTAGAAATAGCCTGCTTCCCCAACTATCTTGAAATTGCAATGAAAACTGATGACAGAGCATTGTACATCTGAAAGTTCTTTCCTCAAATCTCTGAAAAGTGTTGATTTCTTAGCTCTGTTCTCTCCCCTGTTGCTTCACTAGTTCCACCAGGAAAATGAAAAAAAATATTTTAGAAGTAGACAAAGAAACAAATTAACACAAAAGTATTACTTCATGGACATTTGGAGGGTGGTGTTAGAAAAATTTTGTTGGCATTGGCATTTGCTTATTTATTTGCTATTTGATTTAATATACATGCTACTTTTTATTAATGTGTGTATGTACCAATCTCTCTCTCTCTCTCTGTGTGTGTGTGTGTGTGTGTGTGTGTGTGTGTGTGTGTGTGTGTGTGTGTATACCTGCAGTGGTCAGAATAGGGAATGAGAGTCCCTGGACCTGGAATTTCAAGCAGTTGTGAGTGAACTGGCATTTTTTTTAAGCCAAGTATTATTAAGCAGTGAGCCATCTCTCTACTCTACTGTTTATTTTTCTTCTCAAGGCCTTCTAATCTTGGATTATAAGACTGCTGTTGGGAATAAAATATAAACAAAACATAAAAGGATTATTTTGTTTATTTTCCCCTAGTGCAATTCCAGACATACTGGCATTTAATGTTACAATTATGATCCTTGTTTTTCTAGAAATATTTGGAAACACTTGGATTTTATAATGTTCTTATTTAAAGGGATCTTGGAGAGGAGGATAATAATGAGGAAGCATGGAAGTACAGCAGAGGTTTCAGTCACATAAGGCAGAGATGGCAGCAAGGTAGTAGAGAATACAGATACAACCACCACTACCCAGAGGTGTTCTTTCAAAGACGAGCCTTTGTCCAGAAAATTAAACTTAGAATCCCTCCTTTGCCCTGTTATTGTATTCTGTGCCCTTTGATGTGATTTACTATTGTTTAGTGCACTGAAACTCACAAGTATTTATTGAGCCTGTACATAATCCAAGTTATATACTGACTTTCTGGAATCTCCAAAAGTAAACAAATAACCAGAACCTACTCACAGCCAAATAGGAAAGAGTGCACCCGTACAAGAGCTGGACTGTAATGCACAGGAAGACACAGTCACAATGTGAGAACAAGTTGCCTTTGGGGAGTGCTAAGTGGATCATGTCACCCCTTCATTTCAGCACAGTTGTCAGCAGGGGACAGAATCCAATTCAGATAGTTTCATGATCCTTAATAAAGGAACTACTCACTGAGAGAGGAGATGGTTTCGGGGCAACTCACTAGGGATGGTGTGGGAGCAAAGAATAGCAACCATAGGAAACTGTTACCCCTTAGCCCCAAAAGAGGCAGCTGGAAAAAAGAACGGTGTTGTTAAAGCTCAAGGAAGGATAGATAGCGAGGGTATGCTGCAGGAGTTATACCTAGGGAGAATATAAGTCAGGATGGGAAAAGGCCTACAGCAAGGGGTCAGAAACAAATACTCCAACCCACCTCTCTCCACACCTTCTGATTATCTGCTATGGTACACTATCGGCCAAGACAAATTTGAAGTTCACTATGTTAGGAAGGCTGGATCAGGCAGTCACAGCAGCCACATGATGCAGCTTTCTGAGACTCAGATCATAGAAAAAGAGGCTAGGAGAAAGTCTGAGGAGGAGGGAACAAATAATGACTATTTATTGTGACGGAAAGTTCTGGGAGCAGGCCACATACAGATATTAGCCTTGGAGCACAATATCAATATCAGTATTTCCCGGCGTGTGAAGAGATTGTGGGGTGGGTGAAAAGTGTAAAATGAAAGACAAGCTCTCAAATCAGCTTGATGATGTTGCACATGTCTAGGACATGATCTCAAGTCGAGTCGGGGGAACTGAATATATTTTTTCTGGGTGGCTTGGACTGTGATTAGTAGTCAAGTGACACTGACTACTAATGAAGCAAAAACATGTTGGAACACTTACCTTACTACCAGAATCCATAGCATGGAGATTTGCAAAGAACTAGGCAAGAGGGTGTTTCCAATAAGCGAGGAGAGCAACCGTGCTGGTAAGAAAGAAGAAAGGAGAAATACAAAAAAGTAATTCTAAAGCTTACATGGCTTTGCAGCAAAGGAGAGCTGAAAGGAACTTAAAGGACAAAGGCCGCTATTATTTTTAATTTGTGTTCTGTGTGTGAGTCCTGGCATGTCTGTGCCACATCATGCATATAGAGATCAGAGGACAACCACTAACGCTCTTCTTCATCTTTCACCATGTTCTTGTTTACTACCTGCGTACACCATACTGTCTGCCCCGTGAGCGTGAGCTTCTTCTGTGTCTCTACATCCAGTTTCTCTGTGCCAAGATTAAAGACACATGCCACTGCATGTAGCTTTGTGTGTGTGTGTGTGTGTGTGTGTGTGTGTGTGTGTGTGTGTTCTGGGAATTGAAAGTCAGAGCTTTACATGTGCACAGGCAGTGATTTATCCTTCAAGCCATCTCCTCAGCCTCAGAGACGTTTCATCTGCATTGTTGCTGAGCAGGAAAAGCAAGTTGGCAAAATGTGGAGATGAGATGGGAACAGCTAGTTGAACTCATATCAGTTTCTTGTTCTGGCTAGTGGAGGACATAGTACTGGACCACATTTCTAAGCTTGATGCCTCTCAGGGAAAGACTCACATTCACAGTATGGGGAGATGCCTTAGAGTAAATCCTGTTACCAGGAATAGAAAAGAATAATGGATTTATTATTAACAATAACGGCAATTTGGCAAATCTCGTCCTAGTAATGTGATTACATAAAGGGATCAATACAAGATTCAGGAAAGGTGTATTTTGGGGAAATGAGAAGAAAGAGAGGAAATAGTGATCCATTAGAGGCCAAGCAAAGAGGCATTTTCAAGGTAAAACAACTCTGAAAAGAACCAAGGCTGAGAAAAAACTACTGTGAGTGTACAATTAGGCAAATTACTCTTGGGCTCTGACAGAGAAGGAGCAGTATGAGATAGACAATATGCATAACATGCATGTCCAATCTTCTGCTCCTTCTTCTTCCTCCTCTTCTTCCTCCTCTTCTTCTTCTGCTTCTTCTTCACTGTTTTTCTGACTATTTCTGTGTTAATGAAACTTGGCATGAGTTGTCTCTAATAAAATTTAATGACAATATACCAAGAGTCCACAGGAGGGAGACACAAGTTTCTAAAAATAACCCAATGAATAATTAAATTGCTATATTTCCTGATGCTTAAAGTGCAAAGATTCAGCTCTTATTTTCTTTTAATTATCTTTTTTTCTTGATGAAAAATTTAAAAGACATGCTTTAATAATGCTAATGGAATATTTGTCCTAGGCATGATGATTATTTTGCTGTTGTTTTTGTTGTTAAACAAATAGACTGTTTTCATTTATGAGTTTCATTTTTGGGTGCCTTGGCCACTGATAACATAAAATTGGTTTTATTATCTTTTGGTAATTAAGATAAGTGCTTAATCCTGTGTTTTTATATGTAAAGTCTCTCTCTTTTTTTATGTCTCTCAAGATTTATTTATCTTTACTATTATGTATATGAGTTTTCTGCTTGCATATATGTTTGTGAATCATGTATTTTTCTGGTACCCAAGGAGGCCAAAAGAAGGCATTGGATCCCCTGGAAATGGAGTTACAGGTGGTTATGAACCACAGTGTAGGTGCTGGGAATTGAAACTAGGTCCTCTGCAAATGCAACAAGTACGCTGAATGATTGAGAAATCACTGTAGCCTCTTTTTTTTAATTTTTTGTATGTGTATATAGTGGATGGGTATATGACCCAAATCCACTGCACTGTGTGTGTATGTGTGTGTGTGTGTGTGTGTGTGTGTGTGTGTGTGTTTGCATATGCTAGATGACAACCTCACATTTTGTTACTTAGTTAGGCACCACCTGCTTTGTTTTTTTGAGAGGAACTTTCCCTGGTCGAAAATTTGGTGGGTAAGGTAGGCTGGTTGAGCATGAACCCAATGATCTCTTCTGCCATAGTAGCTGCAGGGCTATAGTCATATGCTACTCTATCCAGCTTCCCAGACATGCATCATGGAGATCAAACTCCGGTAATCATACTTGCAAGAAAAGCACTTGACCAACTGAACTGAGTCATCTCACTAGCCCATTTTGTTTGTTTTTGTGAGAAAACATCTCATAAAGTAGCTCAGGCTGGCTTGGAATTCACTGCATTGCTTATACTAGTTACTCACAAAATTCTCCTGCCTCAGCTTCTCAACCACTGGGAAGACAAAGAATGAGTCAGCTGACTCATACCTGACTGCCTTTCTGAGTCTTGCTGGTGAACGTCCAGGTTTATATAGTGGAGTTAAGATGTGCTTTCTATTTCAGTGCTGAAAACTAGATTTTGCTTCAGGACTTTATTTTGCTGTTCTTTGTTTACAACAAATTAAACATTTCTACCTTTCTACATTTAAATAGACATATGGTTTTTTTTCATAATAAAAACTAAGTAGGAAGGATACATTTGAAAATTTGTGTATGTCTCTCTTGGCTATTTTCTACCCTGTTGGCAAATCCTTTTGGTCGGTCTGAGAGAGGGAAAGTCATTCAGCCCAGAGCCCTGAATGGCACAAGAAACATCATCTCAGCCAGAAAATGAGTAGTTAATAAATGTTGTAGGATAATATAACCTCTATATTAGCTCTTCTAATACAAAAACCAATCACGGAGAGAAAGACAACAAATATACATGACTATGTTCCAATAAAACTTTATTTATAAAAGGAGATGGCAGACATATTTAATCCATGAACCATAATTTACTAACACCTTCTGTAAACCCCTGATATGCTGAAGATGGTATAGCAGCATAACCTGAACTGTACTGTATAATATTTCATTTTACAAAGGAGCCGGATTTTAGAACTGAAGATATACAAAGTCAATTGTGTATTTCTCCTCTAAGATTCTCCATTATAGTAGCACAATGTAAAAATTAGTTTGGTTCAGAAATTTAAGCTAACTGATTCATACCAAGAACCAACAAAACAGGGTCACAAATGCTACTTTGGAGACTGGAGAAATGGCTCAGTTGGTAAACTACTTTCTGTACAAGGAGAAGGACCTAATTTTTTGTCCCAGAAGCAGCTGTGAAAGATGGGTTTAACAGCACATGTAACCCCAGCACTGAGAAATGGAAGAGGATGTCTGGAGCATGCTGACCAGCCAGCTTTGAATAACTTGAGGCAAATGAAGGAAACCTGTCACCCCAAACAAGATAGGTGACACCTGAAGAATGACACTAGAGGATGACACACCTCATACACAAACATGCACACATATGCATATGCTTCTGCCTACAGACTTACACACACTCACACACATGACAAAAAACAAACAAACAAACAAAACTACTTGGGCCAATCACTCGATTAAAAGTGGATCATACAGAAAATATCCTGAGTATAAAAAACTCAGGAAAAGAAAAGCTATGAAAATTCTCTGAAAAGCTACAGTGAAAAATGATGCCTAGAGAAGAGGTTATGTCTAAGCAAAGGACTATAAGAAGACTTTTCCTGATGTTTTCTGTATTATTTTAATACTCACATTATATTTATTTAAGGAATGGCTCTTATAGAGTGTAAAAAGAGACAAAAGCTAGACTAGAGATACTATGAATTTTGAGTTCCTTGCGTTCTCTCCTGGCTGTATTTCCTAGCTCTGTGATTTGCATCTGGCTGTGTGGTTGTTTTTATTTCTATATGGACACTTTACTTCAATTAGATCAATTTAAAAAAAACCTCCAATTATTTAGAGGGTTAGAGTGAAACAATTTCTGAAATATTCTGTAATAAATGCACAACCCAGACCTCACAGTGTATTGTAAAGTGTGACTGTCCCGTCAGTCAAAGGCTGCTTTCTGTCATACAGTTCATAGCTCTCTGGTTGATGTATTAGGCCTTTGTTGCAAACTTCTTTATTTTATAAAAAATTTGCATCTTTTAGGATAAAACCTCACAAGACATGAAAAGGATGAGAAAAATGTTCTTATTTCGGCTCTGCTCTGAAACATGAACCATCTAGCAAATTCAGTGCATTCCTAGGATTGTCTGACACAAAAGTATATAGTATTTCCCTTCCCTGAAGCCTTTCTTTCTTTCTTATCTCCCTCTGTCATTCTTGTTGCTGATTTCCTGCTTCATGCAGATGAACACCTGAGCCAAGCATTTCTTGTGGGAACTGGGGGGGGGGGGGCACGTCTTAGTCACCATCATCAAAATCCCTAGCGTACAAATCCATCAGCTCTCAGAAAAGCCAGAGAATTGGCAAGCACACACCAGTCATTTGGCAGGGAAAAAAATTATATATATCCATTCAATTCCTGACCTACAAACAGAGAATCCAGATGAAACTCTGAAGGATGGAAAGTTATCCAACCTTTGATATAATAAAAGACATGATTAAAAATCAAAGTCTGGTGTGTTAATGACTTTAGAATCCAGATTTTAATTGTCTTCTATTCTGTATAAGGAAGTTAAAATTTAATATGGATCTACTTAACTTATTATTACAAAATTATTTTGTCATAGTTCATTGTACTCTTTAAGTTAATTTTAAAACTGATTATATTAATTATCTTAGACAATTGTATTTTCTTGGTTGGCTACCTTCACTGAGACTGTCCCTCTAATCATGCTAGTTTATTTAACCACTATGTAATTGAAACTCCAGCTTAATGCTTTAAAAGAGTATATGAATATGGTTTTCAAATTGAACCCCAAACCATTATATATACTTTCAGTACTGAATTTATTATATTATTTATACACTAACAGTGTCAAGGAACTTGTACAATATATAGTTTTAATTGTTCTATTGTATAAAAGTACTTAGTGACATTTTTTAAAATCACAAATGAAACACCAACAATAATGGCAGAGAGTAGAGTCCATCAGTTGGACTCCATGAGTTGGAGTCTTATTTCTACATTTACTTGGTGATGTGGGTGATTTAATAACCATGAGCTTCAATTCCCTTATCTGTATAATGGGGAGGCAAAAATTCTACCTCATACAGCCACTGTTTCTTTTAAGTAGGACAATAGACAATTAATACACAGTACTTTCACTTCTTTCAGAAGTGTTATCTCATTTAAGTTTTACAAGTGCTTCTATCCCAGTTCTTTATGGAGTCTTTGTTCTCTGCTGAAACATCCGAACTTGGCCTCCATTTTTTGTCTTTCTTTTGACAGTCTGTTTTTCCAAACTCACACCAGAATAGTTGATTTTATTCTGCTTAAGCATTTCAGAGCTTCTGTAGCCTAAAGTCAAGCTCTTTTACCATCTTATCATAAACGAATTCCATAGGCTTACGGAGCATGCTTATCTTAGGTTTAGCTTAGCAACAGCTCTCAATTTTTCTGCACTAGTTACCCTTCCCATTGCTTATGGTAAAAGACCTCTTAAAACTAACTTAAGGAAGACAGAGTTGATTTGGGCTCACAGTTTGAAGATACAGTCCATCAAGATAGGGAATTCATGCTGGTCAAAGCATGAGGAGACTGCTCAGATGTATCTGGGCAGTTAAGAAACAGAGATGACCCCTCTATTCACTCTCTTCTTATTATTAAGAATGGGTGCCCAGGCCATGAAAGAACATCATACACATTCAGGATTAGTCTTCTCATCTCAGTTAAATATCTGTGGAAATGCCGTCATAGACATTCTCAGTGGTGTGTCTCCTATGTCAGTCTAAATTCCCTCAGGTTCAAAGTCAAAATTGACCATCACTCTCAGTGATCGGTGACATCCACAGGGACTGCTCAGATGATCTGATGGCCTGTGTTGCTTGTCAACTTGATACAACCTTGAGAAGTGGGAGCCTTAACTGGAGAATGCCATCTGACCTGCCAGTGGGTATGTCTTTGGGACATTTTCTTGATAGCTAATTAGTGTAGGAGGGTCCCACCCTTTCTGGGCAGAACCATCCATAGGTGAACCTGCACTGTATAAGAAAGGTAGCTGAGCATGAGGCTGGGCCTATGCCAATAGGGAGCATTACGCTGAGATTCTCCCTCAAGCTCCTCTAACTTGGCGTCTCCTAATCATAGATTTAACTTGTAAGATGAAGCTCACCCTTTCCTCCTCAAATTGCTTTCAATTATGGTGTTTCTCACCACCACAGAAATCAAACTAGGGCAGACTACTTACATTAGTAGAGAGGAGGGGAATATATGACTGAAGAAAAACAATATACTTCAGCAATATTTCTAACCATGAGGCAGATCTCTTAGTGGATTCGGGATCCTTTTCTGAAAACCATAGTTATAAAATCAATACTCTGGCCATCCTACATTACTCAAATGGTTAAGAAATAATAAATAAAAAAAAATCAAGAGTTTAAAATTTAAGATAAACCTTTTAAAAGGCTATATAGTTGTGCCTGCATGGGCACCATATAGTTAGGAAGGACAGCATCCAGGAACCCTCACTAATATGGAATTTATAGATGCTCTATGTAGCTATGAATTTATCTGTAGATCTGTTAAAATCAGTTGGAAACATATACCTATTTGTAAACTGGCAAATAGGTGTTTTCCATCTATTAAGAACAGCCTCTTTCAAGGATTTAAATATAATATGATTAAGTTTTAAATTGAGTTGCAAAAAAAAAGAGTAAGTTACACATAATTGAGTTACTGGAGTGGTTTCACTTTTAAAAAACTGAATTAAGGGCTTTGAAATTAATTTAGTTTTGAACAGAATGTGCTCAGTGTAAGTTTTGTGTATTAATTTGCCTTTGCACTAACTCTTTGGAACAAAAAGAACAAAGCAATCTCAACAGTTTATTTTCCGTATTTACAACCCTGCATCAAACATTTCTCGGCAATAAACGTGAATTATATACCACTTGCAGGTGGGAGTCCCATCTGTGCATGCATTTCTCTCCTGAGAGCAACACAAGCGCACGCGGCCTCTTCCTGCATCACCGCTAAGTCCCCTCACCTCAGCTAATTATGTGGTAGAGATATTCTAATTCATTTTCATCTTTAATTATATACTTATGATTAATGGTGGAAGCACTTCTAAGTTATAGCCTCAAAATTCCATTTTAATTAGTGAGGAACATTCCAGATAATTTAGAAGACTCTTTATAGATATATTGTTTTACTTCAAAAAAATATTCAAAAGCAGTAAAAAGTCAATTCTCTTTGAAGATTGAATCATTAATAATTCTGAATGGAGGCTAGCACCTTAAAGCGTCAGCGCTTAGAGAATCCACACTCTGCATCTGCCAGGCTTGACTCAGTTCTAATCTCACTCTGCGCATTTAGAGCTGTGCCTGGAGAAATGTGCAAAGACTCTATTATGTTCAGATTCTTAATCCAAAGAACTAGGTTAACCATAAATTTGCTTTCATAATTAAATTAGAAATGGTTGCCTAGCAGAGACCATTGCTTGTTATAGCATGGTTTTTATAGTATGCTCCATTTAACAGATTATATGAATTCAAAACTATGTCTTACAGAGAGAGAATCACTAACATGCACTAATATGTACATATATAATGTATGTCTTTAATAAGTGTTGAGTTCAGGGCTGGAGAGATGATGTGGTGGTTAAGAGCACGTGTTGCTCTTTCAGAGTGCCTAGAATTCAGTTCTCAATAGACACACGGGGTGGCTAAAAACTACCTGCAACTCCAGCTCCCGTAGATCTGATGCCTTCTTCTGAACTATGGAAATACATTCACACACACACACACACACACACACACACACACACAGAAAGAGAGAGAGAGAGAGAGAAAGAGAGAGATATTTTAAATATGTAAATGAAAGGATAGAATTGAAAATCTGTATATCCTGAGAACTTTACCACTAGCCCTTGGGGTTATGGAATTCGAGAAAGCCAATAATAGAGGTATTAAGCTATAATCACTTGTAATGAGCACATTCAATGCACCACTTGGGGTGATGGTGTTAAGATCATGCTAAACAAGACCCTTAGATGTTGATAATATACAGCTGAGACTTCTGCTCATTCGAAGACCAATAAGGAAAACTGAATTGCTGAGCCTGTCCATGTTTACCTTTATGCTTTGTCTTAGGTTTTTAACTTTTCTGTCACTATGATACAGTACTTTGACAAAAACAATTCCAAAAAAGAAGGGCACACAGTTCAAGATATGATCCATCCCAGCAGAAAAGTCAAAGCAACAAGAACTTGAAGAAGCTGCTCACATTACTCCTCAATCAGAAGAGAGCAAGGAATGCATGCTAGTACGTACACACCCTCTTGATTTTATTCAGGGTCCTCAGTACAGAGAACATATGCCCCTCATAAAATAAAAACTTAAATGAATGGGTCTTCATGTATTAATTAAGATAATCCCTCATAGGCATGTACATAATCTTAAATTCAGTCGAGTTAATCAAGACCACTGGCCATCACTCGGCTTAAAGTAAAATTTGTAATTTGAGCTGTTTGTATAATCATGCCTACTACAACAATAGCCGAGGCACTATAGAGTCATCATAGTGACATAATCCATTGTGCCAGTATCTGTTTCTATAAAACAAATTCTCTTGAACCCTTAAATGTAGTAGCTTGAAGCAATAATAAACATATCGTTACATGCAGTTTCTGTGTCAGGGATAATTGGATGAATTGACCTCACTCAAAATGTCTGATGAGGTTTGCATCAAGAAGCCAGCACTTGCTATAGACATCTGAACTACCAGTGGGAACTGAAAGCCTGCTTCCTAGATTGTAATCTCATTTTCTTGCAAAGTAGCAAGGATTGCCTGGATAGTTCCCCTTCCTGAAGGCTCCCATTAGAAGCTACGTGAATTTTCTTCGTTTTTCTTTTGAGCCAATATCAGACCTATTACTCTATGACCTATTTATGGTTACTATTGCTGTGATGAAACGCCATGTCCTTGATGAGAAACAACTTGGGGAGGAAAGGGTTTATTTGCTTACATTTCCTCATTGCAGTTCACCCCTGGAGGAAGTCAGGACAGGAAGTCAAGCAGGGCTGGACCCCAAAGGCACAGCTCAGGCAGAGGCTGTGGAAATATGCTGCTCATTGGTTTGTTCCTCAGGGCTTACTGAGCATGCTTTCTTATAACGCACAGGTCTGCCAGCCCCAGGTTGGTATCATCTACAATGGGCTGAGCCCTTCCCCATCAATCACTTAGGAATTGCTTTATGGGCTTTCCAACTGCCTGATCTTACAGAAACAGGGTCTTTTCCCAAAGAAGAATATAGATTGTGTCATGTTGACATAAAACTAGGCAGCAATTTTATCATTAAGTCACCATTTCATGGTTATTCAGATCAGTCCTATTCAAGATAGGATGAAAATAAATATGAATACTGAAGTTTCATTTTTGGTTTGCTGATAAATACCCCAACACAAAGCAACATAGAGGAGAATGAGATTTGTTTTTGTTTACGATTCCCTGTGGCAACTTAAGGTAGAAACTTTAAACCTCTAGTCATATCGAATTCCTTCAACACCAGAGAGAAATGAATGTATACATGCTTCCTTGCTTGTATCTTCTCAGGTTAACTTCTCCATTCTTATACAGTTTAAGACTCTGCCTAGGGAATGGTGCCATCCACTTTGAACTGGCTTTTACCATATCAATCAACATAATCCCTTTCTGACAGGCCCACCAGTGCAAGCCAATATAAATAATCTTTCATTAAGACTCTTTCAAAGTGATTCCGAGTTGTTTCACATTGGTTAAACTAATCATTTTAATAGATGTGAAAATTTAAGAATTATGAGTTATTTATTCATTTTTAGAGACTGAAAACCATAGGAAAAATATTTAAAAGGCATACATATGACATTAAAATTAACTAAAATTGTATAGAAACATACAAGTGACATTTAGTGAAAATGTCACCATTATCAATTTTTGCCTTTATGTAACTGCTTAGAGTTAAAGTTTCTAATTTTAGGACATAAGGAATATTAAATTGAGTAAAACTTTAAAATATTTTAGTACATTTTTAGTGAGAAACCTGAGCTTTCTTTCAAGAAAAAAAAAACACACTTTTAAATAACTTCATTTCTTGAAAGTTATTTCTTGAAAGTATTCTTGATCAAGACTTATCTTGAATATCTTTTCAAATTTTTGATAAACATCTTCAACAAAAACTTTATTCATACAACTAAATGTTAAACTAATGAAAATCATTTTATTACCATTTAAAATTTATATTGAATTATGGTTAAAATTTTAATAGCTCTTTTCTTTTCAATGTGTTGTGAAAATGTGAATGGATTTAAAATCCAATCCATCTTTTCTTTACGTGTTTCAAAATAATGATGAAACTCTAATTTACAAAATGAACTTTATTGTTGGATTAGAGACCCCAATTTTGCTTCAAAATACCTTATGAGATAAACACTTCTAAAACTCATATCAGACAATAGGCAAATAGATCAATGTATGGAGAGGCTAATATTTTAGAGTCCTGGCTGGAATCACTCTTTCTCCCCGATTGGTATTGCACTGCACAGGACCCTTGACATGTGGCACTTTAGATTTGAAACAAACTTTGTGGAAGGCTACATAGTATCCCATAGGAAAGCACCATTGGAGGGCTCACTTCAGGTACCTTTTGAGGTACATGGGAACTCATTTATATCTGCCACATAAGTACATCCAGGTAGAGAGTTCCCACAAGAGTACCTTATGTGGATGACTGGGGCCTCTGACTGACTGCATCTGAAGTCACCATGATACTGAGGAATTGGTTTTCCTTCAACTACCTCATTGGACCCCGAGTTCTTGCAAACCTGTAGCTCACACATAACCTGTACAGCAGAAGAATTCCTGTTGCTGTGTGATACAGTCCTGGTGAAGTCATAACACAATACATTACTCAGGAGGTTCTACTCTTGATCCACACTGACTGCCCTTGATGCTATATGTATGAAAGTATAACAGTCCAAATATGTGTGGTACCTTAATATGTAATAATGCTAATAAATAATTAGGTGGTTGGTTTATGTATTTATGTGCTATGCATGTTACTGTTGTTTTAGAGTAGACTCGTAATTGCATGAAAACAATAACATAAAACTGTAGCCATGATACTCTTACAGCACTCTCCTGCACCTCGTTTATTAAGTCTCTTGATTGCACAGAGGGCCTAAATGGCCATGAACCTATACCATCTATGTTCGTGTAAATGTGCCCTATGATGTTCACAGAAGGATGAAATTGCCTAGTGAGACAATTCCAAAGCAAATGTTCCTCCTTAGCTAAGGAATGACTATTTTATTTAGGTCTGACACAAAAATTTCATGTTAACATAATTCTTATAAGACTATTTCCAGCTTTGCAGTAATATTTGCCTGTGTTTGATGTATGAACTTGTATTCAGCTGTGAGGTATGCCATTTTGTGGTAGGGGAGGATAGTCTGAAGATGTCTTAAGGCCTACTTCCGGAATACAATTCATTCATCTTTCTGAGCTGACTGATCATGAAATGTGACTTTGACTCATTTCAAGGTATTACTGATCTTATTTGTTCACAGTCTTGTAATTGGCCATGTTAACATTGCAATTTAAGTTGAAAATCTCAGGATATCTTCAGATGCAAGATAATTCAGACACACTGAGAATGATGCCAGCTTATTTGTGGGCACCGGGTATCTCTCTTTGTTTGTCTATTAATAGCCCACAGGCTAACTCACTATCTTCATACTACAAGTAAAGTGGTGGGGTAGAGGTTTCCTCCCAGCTCCAACCCAGGGATCTGCTTCCAGCTTCACTAGTGCTGAGCTAGGCAACATGGTCAGTGGAGAGCAGCTACTCACACAATGACGAGAAGAAGAGTCAATTCCATTCAAGCAACAAGATCAAGTTTTGAGAGAATCAGGATTCCTCTAAAGAGAAAAAAAAATGGCTGTAGTCAGAAGGTGTTTATACTCACATGTATTTATATTTATGTACATATATATGCTAATATATTAACACACACACACACACACACACACACACCACTATTCACCATTCATGCCTCACGCCTAAAGCCATTGTATGTACTCATACAAATTTAAAAGCACCAGGGTTTAGGATTTATATTTTAAAAATTTTCAATAAAGTAATGAAATAATGGTGCAGGTGTATCATGCCTTTCTCATTTCTTCTAAAAACATTTTATTATGATCAGTGTTTGTCTGTACAGGCATGTATGTGTGTATGTGCAATTATGTGTGCAGCAGCTTGTGAAGAAGAAATGATGCATCGGATCTGGAATGAGATGATGCATAGAATCTTCTGGAGCTGGAGTTCTAGGCAGTTGTAATCTACCTGATGGGGCTGCTGAGAGCTGAACCCAGGTTCTCTGCAAGCAGCAAGTGCTCTTAACTGCTGAGCCATCTTTCTGTTCTTATTTTTATCATTTATAAATAAGATACTTGATAGGAAGCTCTTTAGCTCATTAATGTCTACTTAAATTAGCAGATAGCCTGAGCTTCCCAGTCACAGCTAGAGCACAAGAAACTTTGTAAAGAATGTCTCTGTCTGAACAATTTTATCAGAGTTACTGAGTGTTTCTCAGTGGGAATGCCCATAGGATCAATTACAGCTAACATTTCTTGATGCATTAATATGCTTCCTTCTGTTAGATCATAAAGATTGTTTATCTAATTATGTTTCTCTTTTGTCCCCCTGGCTCAAGCAAGCATAAAAGAAAAGTTATTGTTTTATCATAGAAATATTAATCTTTCTGGCTCTTGTGTCCTTTCTCCAATTTCTGTGGTTTTGTTATACAATGTATAATTTTATAATTGTAGCACAAGTCGTATTAAATGCTATTAGGAGAAGTCAGAAAATGTTCACTAACCTTCATATTAGTAAAATAATTCCTGTAAACATGGTATCATTACATCTAAACATATGTATAGGTGCATTGTAGCTTTATAGAATATGTAAATATGCCTTATATATGACATATATATATATATATATATATATGTTTATATACCCAGGCATAAATAACAAAATTGACGTTCCATTTATAAATGAAGTATTTATAATTAATTAAGTTCATTTTTTCCAAGCAGCTACTACGATTAGGATCTGAA
Organism: Psammomys obesus; assembly: GCF_907164565.1. Lineage (NCBI taxonomy): Eukaryota > Metazoa > Chordata > Mammalia > Rodentia > Muridae > Psammomys > Psammomys obesus. The sequence continues at coordinate 3,623,287 of NW_026596101.1, read as the reverse complement.
GGATATGTGAGGCTAAATAATCAATAACATTTCTTTGGAAGAGTTTAAAATTAACTATCAGAAGATATATTCAAGGGACGTCAGTACAGAACATCTTAGGAAGCACAGACAAAAGCGTCTAATAGACAACTTGAATGAGTTAATGTAGCATTTATTTCTGGATAATGACAAACACTGGTCCTGTCTCCATACAGTTACTTTTGTTTACTTCTTACATTTGATTTTTCAAATGATCAGTGAGGTTGTAGGTAATGAAGACCTGAGAGATAGCTAACCTGTTCTTGATTTTTGGCTCTGCATCTAAGCTCTATTGTATGTTTTTCAGCAACTTCTTCTGGTCCTTTGAGCCCCATCAATCAAATGTAACTGATGATCACATATAACTGATAAGATGATTGTCAAGATTAAGTGGAATTTTCTACAGAAGAGTAGAAGCATCAATATAAACACTAGTTACTAATACTGTATGTTTGTAATTTTTTTATAATCATACTTCCTCTTTAAAAACTTTTATGTTCCCAAAATAAAAATTATTTTTGTTACCTTAAGAAATCACATACCTGTGTATATCTGCATCCTTATAAGCAACTGTCTCTTGGTACCTGAAGTGGTTCAAGGTTTAAAAACAGAAAATTATCTCATGTTTGCTTTTCCTCCCAGTTACTAACTACAGAACATATGCTTAGAATTCATCCCATGGCCTAAGTTGGAAAGTTTGGAATTACCATTTCCTGTCTGAGTTTGCACTGCCAAAGTAAACCTGGCCTCTGTTTTCCTCTTGCTATATGAATTTGAGTAGTAGTACTAAGAATGGTTAATGATCTGATGTACTCTAAAATGTTCACATTCGTCTAAAGGCTCTTTCTTGAGAAAGAAAACACTCACCATGTGGCATACAGCAGTTAAAAATAGCTTCAAAGTAAAGCCAAAATGAAATGATAATGAAGGATTGAGTGACTTTAATATAGGGAAGCAAGTTAAAAATGGGTGTATGGCTCCATTGCCCCCAGGGAACTGTGCGCTCATGATAAGTCTTTCTGTTCACACTAAACTTACTGGGAATCAAGGCTTTTTCTAAGTCACAAGATGTAGCATCGAGGAAAGACATGCAAGGTGGTTCATAGTCATCTGCATCTGTCCTTTGGCCTTTCTAACGGGGTTGCTTATGATGGCTGGACTCTTTCTTTTGACAAGGTACCATGCTGACCCAGAAGTTATTACAGATCGCGTTGGCTTTTGAGCATCAGCACCATAACATCTGTAGAATTTCTTCTCAGTTGTCTGATACCTCTGTGAGAGTGTCCTACTTAGATCCTTGTTGAAGATTCAATTTCCATCCTTTGTGCTGGCCTCAGTCCTTAAGGAAATCATTTGGTCTTCAAAGCAAACACTCATGCCTGATAGGGAACTCTGATGACATCTCCTGTCATCCATCATGCAAGGCACTAGATCCTTACTGCACCACTTTGCCAAATGTGTTTACATTTAATTACGACAATTCTCTTCAACCAGGAGTGAGTTGCTGTGAAACTGGGTTGTTCATAGATCTGTTGTCCTCCACACAGAAACAAGCAAATTTAAATACCATCTTGTTGAAATGGTCTGCACAAAGACAAACAAATAAAAACTCCACTTAATCCACGATGGTTTCATATCTCCTTTTAATTGCAATTGCATGACTTTAGTTTTCTTTGAAGGGTTTTGTTTTCTCCACCTCATTTTAGGGCTAGAAGTGGCATTTGGAATCACAGTGAGCCTACTCTTCAGTTTCCTCTCCCATTTTTCAATTTTTTTTTTTATTCTTTACTATTTCACTTTTCATCTTTTTGGAATCAGAGCTATATGATTGGATTCAGGTTCCATCTGCTCTTCAAACTAATAAAAAGGGTTGTCCCAAACACCTCATTGCACTTAGACCACTTTTCTCTGTTGCCTTATCTGAAAAAAAAAAAAAAAAAAGATGCAGGTGATAATATTGACTATGTCCTAAAATTTATGAGAGGAAGAGAGGAAATAAAGAATAAGAAGATATCAGCTACAAAACTGTATCTTTACCATGAAGGACTGGGGGGGGGGGCTACTGTAAAGAAAAATTCAAACCTGTTAATTCTTGATGTCATTGAAGACATTTGTTGTTTTAGGAAGACAATTCTGGCTATACTTTTAAGCCAGTTTCCTGACATTTTGTCCTCAGATCTAAATCTGGTGGCCAATCTCCTCCTAAAATAATATCTATATAACCACATCTTTGTCATTTTTTTCTAGCATTTTTTTTTCTGAATATACCTGTACCCTAAAGATTGAGTTATTTAGTAGACTATGATTCAGAAACTACCAGTGAGAAATGAGGACACTGGGTTTCCTAGAAGGTACCCTAGGCCATCTAGTTGGCAGAGGCAGGGCTCAGGGCTCCCATCTTGTTTCCTCTCTTCTACCACTTGTATCTATCCTGTTTGTCATTCTGAATGACTTTTAAGCATCTTCCCTAAGGTCCTCCTTGTTGTTTAGCTTCTCTAGGTCTATGGATTTTAGATGGTTTTCCTATATTATACGGCTAATATTTCCACAAGAAGAACAGTAAAGCTAAGAATATCTGCCCCCAGTGGTCCTGCAGAGACTGATGTACCAACCAAGGACCATGCATGGAGAGGACCTAGACCCTTGTTCAGATGTAGCCGATAGGCCACTCAGTCTCCATTTTGCTCCTCCAGTAGGGGAGCAGAGGCTTTGTGATGAACTCAGTTGCCTGGTCTGTATTCACTTCCTCCTGGCTAGCCTTATCAGGCCACGTAGGAAGAGGATCCAGGCAGTTCTGATGAGACTTGATAAGCTAGGGTCAGAACACAGAGGGGAGATCTCCCACTTTTAGTTTACTGGAAGAGCATAAGGGGGGAAAAGGAGGAAAGTTTGGACTGGGAGAAGTTGAAGGAGGGAGCTATAATCGGGATACATTTTTTAAAAATAAAAATAAAAATAAAAATAAAAATAAAGAAGAAAGAAACACCATGAATGAGAAGAATGTGTCTTGTTTAATAGGGTTGAAGAGTCCTGTTGAAGGCTGGCCCAGGGTGATCAGACATGAATGGGACGGAGATGATGAAGAGCCTGATAAGAAACTGAGGGTGATCACATTTTTGTTAGGATAGTTCTTGCTACCAAGACTTGCCAAGCTTAATGCTTCTATTGAACAATGCAGGAACAAAGACAACAGCTCCAAAGGGAGGGCGTATTTGGGAGAAAGTGCACAGAAACTGGAGTGGAGTTTGGTATGGGATATTTAACACTTGCAGAAGAGGGTAGAGTATGGGAGCTGCACCAGTTTTTGAGATTCAGCTTCCTTTGCAAAGAACTTCCTGAGCAAACATGGATAGCTAGAGAGCATGTCACTGTCAGGAAATGAGCCCACACACGCACGTGCACACACACACAAAAGCACATGTGTACACCCCCCCCACCCCCTGTGACATTAGGATGTCAAGAAATAATAACAGAGAAACAGTCATTGGGAGAAGAGTTACTCAATTTATCAGGTCCCATTGCCACTCTGACCTCACTCTGTACTCTGATGAGATCTCTAGTTCTTGTGCTTTTTCTCCTACTTGACAAAAATGTTAGGCAAAGGAGATAAAGCTTTTAAATACTGGAGAATTGTTATATGAACTAGTTGAGATGATCCACATGCACATCTAGAACGTATACAACACAAACACATTTAAATTTCTAATAGCAATAATAATGGCAACGATAATAAATAGCATTTAAAATGGAAGTACAGTAGAATCTCTATAATAATAAAAGAGCATCCATGAAGAAAAGAAACTAATTAGGCTGGGGATATGGCTATGTCTGTCTAATATGGGCAATACTGGAGTTTTATCCCCAGAATCTGTGTATATATATATATATATACACACACACACACACACACACACACACACACACACACACACATATCCAGACATGGGGCTGTTCAGATGCCTCAGCAAGTGTAGGAATTGCTACCATGTCTAAGAATCTGAGTTCAAGCCCCATGACCCACATATAAGGAATGAACTGTTTCCCGCCAGTTGTCTTCTGACCATCACATGTAAGCTACAGCACGGTACCTCTCTTTCTTTCTCTCTCTCTCTCTCTCACACACACACACACACACACACACACACACACACTCATACACACACACACACGCACACTACACAAATAAATGAATTCAAAACAACATAGGCCATGAATAATGGCATACACATGTAATGATCATAGCACCTGAAAATGGAAAGTAGAGGACACTGAGGATACTGTGGTTTGCACTCAGCAGCCCAGCCTGCATGGTGTTCCAGGCCAGTGCCAGAGACTGCAGAGAGAGAGAGAGAGAGAGAGAGAGAGAGAGAGAGAGAGAGAAGAGAGAACAGCCCTAGATTTTCCCCTGTCCTCCACATGTGTATACAAACACAAATCTGCACTCACACACATATCATGACTATGCACACTTACACACTTAAAAAGAAAGAAAGAAATGGAAATCACCTTTACTAGCATTAGTTAATAGATATATCTGACATTTTAGTGCCATGGATTATTTTCAAGCTATTTATCAATTGATCTGCTTATGTCCCACTAAAAATCTAAATCTTTAAGTGGGCATTTTGTGTCTTTAATGGAACTGGACCACCAGGGGTGATTTTCTTCCTTCTTTATTTTTCTTTTCCTTTTTTTGCCCCGTCTTCTTGTGATTTTACTCTTTGTGTGCATTTTTAAGCCAAAGCTTAAAGCAGAGAATAGCCACGGTAATTATCTTCTATTTTTCATTTACATAGCTATCACTAAACGCCAGTGGCTTTAGCAGCATAGGATCTGCTTTATCTAAAATAGAATCCATTTAATAACACCAAGAACTTATTCCTATAATTGACTAACAATTGAAAGCAAAACTGGTAACAGAGAAAAGACAGAGTTACCTATACTGAGAGTCATGGGTGTGATAACAGGGTATGGGGAGATTGCTGTTCTTGAGTCTTGAGGGATTAAAAAGACATTTTAAGATGTTAAGTGAATTTGTAATGGAAACAGTAGAGAAAGTATCATTTTATAGTTGAGCTTCCACAAAAGCCTTAGGAAATGGCAAATCAGTCATTTGGGTGCAAGGGCTCATTTTCATTCTGTCCTTTGTCTTGCAAATGAATGCTCTTAGGAGAGAGCTTTCCTCTAAACTAAAGCCTTGAATTAACCCAGGGAAGAGGTTAAACTGCTGAATCAGATTCCCTTGTCTCTGGCTTCTGTTTCTTGGGCTTCATATCCTTTCGTTGCTAGAGTCCTGAGAAGCTGAGTTTCTGGAGGTGCTTCTACAGACTCTGCAAAAATCACATACCTTGAGTGATCGAGAAGTAATCTCATAAAGGAAACCCTTCAGGTAAAGAATCTGGAAGTGAGGAGCATGATCTTCCGAAGCAAGCTTGTTTTAGATGAGGAGATGGGTCAGTCAGTACAGTGCTGCCCTTGCAAGTCTGAGTTTGATCCCCAGAACCCACAGCCTGGAGTGGAGGTGTGTACTTGTAGTCCTAGTGCTGTGGAGATGGACACAGCATGTCTCTGAGGCTTACTGGCCATCTAACCAGCCTAATGGATGAGGCCTAGGCTAGCCAGAGATTGTTAAAAAACACGAAGTGGATGGCACCTGAGGTATAAGAGATTGTTAAAAAACACAAAGTGGATGGCAACTGAGGTATAACACTTAAGGTTGATCTCTGTCACACACACACACACACGCACACACACACACACACACACACACACTCACACACAAATTTAAAAATAATAAAAATAAATCTAAAAGAAAGACACTCAGAAAATTTTGCGTATCTTTGGTTTCTTCATTTTCTTATGAAGATCGTAGGCAGTGTTCTACTTACATCTAATGGGCTGTATGTTGTGGTGTTTTCCTTCTATTACTCTAGTCTCTAGTGATTGGACTTCATCCAGGAACCTGAGGTCGAGGGTGAATTCCCTTTAGTCTTCCTCCTTTGAAAATATACCAATTCTTGATCCTTTTGTCTCTTTTCTTATTTTTTTTCTCTACATTCATTATCATGAAGCAAATTCCAGGTATCATATTATTTTGTTAATACCTGTAATTTTAGTAGATTCCTCAGTTTTAAAAACTTAAAAAAAGTCAACATGGTTTCTAAAATATAATAGGGCAATTTTGTGTTTTCTTTTTTCCCATTGGGAGTTGCTGTAAAAGTACAAGAAATTACCTATGATTTTGTGTTTTCCTGTAAATATATAAGGTGTAAGGATGCCTGTTACTGATGTTACATCAGTCAATATCACTGTATAAATCTATTATTTTACTTCAGAATAAAAAACAACACAAAACAAAACAAAACAAAAATCTCTGGATAGTACCACAAAAGGTCGGTTCAACCCTGTGTTGGACTTTCATACTTGCAGTAAACTGGGAGTATGTGTAAGCAACATGTGGCTCACAGTGATTAAATCAGCAAAATTATCAAATATTTAAAGCACTTAAGAATAACTAAGTCTCCTCTTTGTTTACTATGTCCTGCTTTCACTCATTTAACAGTTACTTGTTAAATATATGCTTCTCTCTTTGCCTGACTAGTGAGTTCTTTAAGGATAGGATAAGTCATGTTTAATCATCGTACTTCCAACATCTAAAAGCAAGAACCCAGAGTCTCAGTAGATCCTGAATGGATAGAAGAGTGAATGGGTAATTTGATGCATAAATGGATTAATGCATGCTTTGCTAAGGACTAGGCTTTCATTGTATCAGAGCACATGGATAAGTAAATGATTCATTAATTATTTTTTGCATATCAAATTTCTTGCTTAAAACAAGGAACATTTGTTATCTGTTTCACTGGGAGAGGGGTTTAGGTTAAGCTGAACAGTAACTCTACTGGAGGACCCATGAGGTGGTACTATAGACACATTGTTTGGCTGTGCTGCTTTGTAGGCTTTGCTGAAGCAAGAAATCCTTCCGATGTGACTCCGTTGAGGTTCTTGACAGGAAGTCTCATTTCCCCCGAACTGTTGGGAGGAGAACCCATTCCTAGTTGCTCCACATGACCCGCTCTCCTCATTCCCAAGCCTAGAAGGTTGCTTGAGCACCTTTCTAAGATGGTGGCTCACTTCCGGGAAGAGCAATTCAAGCAAGAACAGAAAGATCAGAGTGCTTCCGTTATCTGCTTCCTGGAATCTTGCATTGCTCTTGTATTGTGTACTCATGAGAGGCCAATTGCTAACAGCAGCCCAGACTCCATGGGAGGGCAACCATACTCAGCTTTTGAAGAGGGCGCTAAAAGACTTTTGGTAATATTTCAAAACACTGTAATTGTTACCATGGAGTTCAACCAAAGGCATGGTGGAGAGACATCCAAAGTTATGTAACAATAAATGGAATGCTGCTTCATAGAAATGGGAAGTTAATGGAAGGTTTGAAAATCTGGATCCAAATCCCATCTAAATGCACTGTTTGCTAAATGGTGGCCTTACATAAGCTAGTTTCCTTTCAGCCATACTCTGATCCATGGAAAACTATATGAGGGAACATGCCCATAAAACTGGTAATAATAAAATAAAGTAGCGGTATAACATGCCTGCTATGGCAGCAATACTCCAACTGCAGTCCATGAGGTGCTTCTATCAGTCTGCATGGGAGGTTGTTGATATTATTTTAGAGCCACAAAAACAGAGATTGGGGAGAGTGGGTGCTGTTGCCTTGCAACCCTTATTTGCCAACGTCTTTGATGTCGTCTCTGAAGCAGTAGCATCAATATGCATTATTTTCTTATTGGTTAATGATGTATGAGTGTATACATGTGGGGAGGTGCATGTTTGCATCCATGTGTGTACATGTAGAGGTTGGAGATGGATTTTGAGGGGTCTTCCTCTATCACACTTGGCCTAATTATTTTGAGACAGGCTCTTACTGAACTGATGATCCCATTTTGGTCTAGCTTGGCTTGGGCAGTGAACTCTAAGGATTCAACTGTTCTCACCCTTTGATGCTGGGGTGGAATCACCCATAGCCATGTTCAGCTTTTTACATGGTTGATTTGAATTCAAACTTGTGCCATCATAGGCCCAGAGTCAGTTCTCTTACTCACTGAGTATGTCCCAATTCCAGAGCATATACATTTTGGCAGGATCCCCAGGTAACTCCTAAATACGTTAAAATTCTGCAAGGAAGTATGCTGTTGATGTTTGTAGTCATAGAGCCATTCTAAATTCTGCACATGGAACTGACAGATTACAGCTATATAATTCTGATCTAATTTATACAGTGTTGGTAACTTTTCATTACCGTTTTAACTAAATAAAGAACTATTCAAGTTTTTAAAAGAAGAAATGTGTGTGTGTGTGTGTGTGTGTGTGTGTGTGTGTCTGTTTGTGTATAAATGTGAATGTCATGTGTGTGCTGGTACCTGTGGAACTAGAAGGTATTGGATCCCGTAGAGCAGGAGTTACAGAAGTTTGGTTGCAGACCTTACAACAGGGATGCAGGGAAGTGAACTTCAGTCCCCTGAAAAAAACAGCAAGTGCTCTAAGCCTCAGAGTCATCTCTGTGTCCAAGAGGAGCACCTTTCTTTGGCCTGGAAGTAATTATTATGATGCATAGCCTGGTTGGGCAACAAAGACAGGGAAAGCTCTTTTACATGCAGGAGGAGATAAGGTCTATGATTGAGACTCGCATAATATCAACAAGCCATTAGCAGGGCAAGAATGTCAATTTTTGGAATCCATATTAATTGATCACGCAGGAGCTGTGGAAATATTAGAGTTTTTCATAGACATATTTTTCACATGTGGTTGTGAATTGCACTCATGATTTTCTACCTCTTGTGCATTACAGTCAAGACCTGTTATGTTCCTAAATGGTACTCAGTTCTATCCCCAAAGAACCTGATTCATTTTTCCTGACTCCTGTCATTAAGTGTTTTTAAAAGCCCCCATATAATTTTGATCTGCCACCATATTTGAAAAACTACTGACTAGGAGAATTACTGTGAGCTATAATTTGACTTTATTTCTTGTTTTCTCAGTTAACTTAGTGTGCAAAATGGAGACATAATATAAACTCTCACACTTATCTACTGTCCTATGGAATTGTTGCTTAAGATATTGATTTCAATTAAATTAACCATTTGTAAAAGGGACTGTCCATTTTTATCAAAGAATAAGACCCAATAGTTTTGTAGATGACAAGGTCACTGTAAAACATCTCAGGGTTGGGAAGCTCACATAAACTCTTTATTCTCATATGTGTATGGCATCCTGCACTTTCAATAGTTCACCCCAGAGTGGTTGCTACGCTCCATAGAAGAGATGAACCACATTAATATACCATTATCCAAAAGTTTACAGTTCACATAAGGTTTCAGTGTTGGTGTGTACTCTATGCACCCTATGGGAGAGAATAAATGTATAATTTATACCCAACATTATTTCATCCTACAGAATAGTTGATTATCCTGAAAATCATCTGTGTCCCACCTACTCATAGCTTCCTGCCTGCCAAGCTCTGGCAAGCGCCCCCTCTTTGACTGTCTCCATATTTTGCCTTTCTCAGAATATTACAGGGTTAGAATTACAGTACACTGCCTTTCAAATTGACTTCTTTCCCTGAGCAGTATAAATGGTGGTGACAACTTCTAATGTATAGTAGTATAGTGAGGTGGTGAGGTGCAGCATGCAGTATGAAGGTTTATAGGACCGAGAGGCACTTCTCATGGAGCAGATGCTATGTGATTTCTGTTATATGTCACAGTTTTAAAGGGATGCAGGGCATCATTGCTGTGGAAAGTATGTTCTGTCCCCTGAAAACACTATCTTCACGGTCGAATCCCAGGCCCAGCTAAGCTGCACAGCATGAGAGCTTGCACTTCCACAGGATCTCCAGTGGTTCCTATACACATTAAAGTGTCAGAAACACAGAACTGATAGATTTATTGCATGAAATAATTCATTAAGGATTCTGTGGTGATTGTTATAAAATGATAAAGTAAGCGTATAAAAATAAAATCTATACATTTTAAACAAAATTAATAAAGAAAAATGTAAAATTCACTTAAAATAAACACATTTCTAAAAGATAAAACATGACTTGGATGTCCAATTTTATGCATCAGAAGAGACTATATTATTGTAACGGTGAACTTCATTACTCAACTGTAGATGACTCCAGTCCATACCATACCTGCTGAGACCATAACTTCATAGTCAGGAGTCTGAACTTCATAAAAGGTGCCTGTACAATTAGTATACCCAACAATTTTTAAGAACTGAAATTTTAAGAAATTTCATAGAGCTTTTTGTAAAGATTTTGTCTCTTGCTCCTTAAACCTTGATTCCCCTCCCCCTTTCCCCTCCCCTTATTCTCTTCCTTTTGCTTTGATGTAGGCTCTCACTATGCAGCAGAGGCTGATTAATTTGGATGAATTAACTAAGAAAGCCTGGCTAGAACACCTAAGAGCACACCCAGAGTACATTTCAGTATATGTTTTTTTCAAATAAGTTTTGCTCTCTTATGTGACTGGTAGATGTCTTCCTTACTTTTCTGTTCCTGTGATAAAATGCCCTGACAGAAACAATTTAAGGAAGGAAGGATTTCAGTGGTGTGCAGCCCGAAGGTAGAGTCCATTACAGCAGGGAAGACATGGCATCGAGAGGCATGAAACAGTCACACTGCAGCTATAAGTAAGATGCACAGATAAATGCTCAGGCTCAGCTGGCTTTCTTTTTGATATTCAGTCCAGGAACCTGGCCGTGGAATGATGCCACCTACAGTCAAGGCAGGTCTTCCACTTCAATTAACCCGATCAAGATAATCCCTCACAGGCGTGCCCAGAGGCTTGGCTCTTAGGTGATTCTAAATCCCATCAAATTGACAAGCTTAACCACTGCAGTAAATATTCCTTGAATGTCTGCCATGTATCATAGATTTTTTTTTTCAACTGCCTTTGCAGTGCTTGCCATTCAGCATGTCAGTGTGGCTCACTACAGTACTACTCTAAGGAGATTTTTCATGCATAAGTGATACACTGCATTACTTACGTAGACTACCATATATGACAGAATATGAAAGAAAATTACAAAGTGTTGCACATTTAAAATTCATACTACAACATGATGTTGGTCACTCGTCCCAGCTCAGGGAACTCCAGCCTTCCTAGTCTTCCTGCAGCAACAGTGATCAGCTGACAAGTGACTTGGGGTACGTTGGGTATCTAGCTGCTTAAGAATAATGGTTTGGCTTCACTCAAAATGAGATTCAGGTTGAAATGCTTGAACACAATGAATACATTTGTCTTTGTGTCTTTGCAGTTATGAATGCAATGTGAACACATTTGGAAGTATGATCTTTTACCTTTTTGTAAGTACCTGGGATCAACCCAGAGCCCCATGCATAGCAGGCAGCTATATTTCCATGGAGCCGTAAGACTTTCCTAGTTTTTAAGGCTATTGATCGCAGAAGTGGTCTATGAAAGCAAAAGTTCCTGGAGCCCATGGGAGGTTACTGCATAGTCATAGCAGCAGAAATGCCCCCCTCCCACACTTGGCCAATAGGTTTGCTCTTGAAGACTGGAGATTGCTTTCCTATGCTGTGAAGTGCTTGGCATACAATATTGCCATTACAGTTGTAGAGGTTGGAAGGTCAAAACTGAGGAACCCCCAGGGTCGATTTCCTTTGAAAGAGGCCCAGCATATTGGGAGGTTCCTGGGGTCCCCTGACTTAAAGCCTCATGTCTTCTCTCTTTATGACTGACACCACAGGCCTTCTCTGTATTTTTCTCCAGTTTCTTTCTTGTAAAGTCATGTTAGATCACAGCCTCATCCTAAAAACTGCATATCAGTTTAGTTTCTTCAACACAGACCCTATTTCCATGTCAAGTCACATTCATAGCCCTGAGACTTAGTAACTAAACTTATCTTTTGGAGTGAATCTATACAATCCACAACAGAGTATTTGCATGTGGTTTTGAGAAAGTGACCAGCTACAATGTGGTGGGGTCACTGAATGACTACAAAGGTCTCCACATCAGTTAGTGGTGATAAAGGACTCTCTTTATAAACTCTAGGCAGTACTATGAGACATCCTAACCATGAAGACACAAAGCAGGGAGGTTTGCCGCTCCTTTGTGGAGCACCATTTCATGGGACTGTGACAGCTACTATCCAGCATCATTTCAAATGTGGAGAAATGTCACTTCATCTTTACTTTTAAAAGTGGTGGTCTCTCCTCAAATCTTCCTCTTGTCTTATTTACAGAAGATTTATTTAAGTCAAAGCCTGAATCTTTAGTAATGAAAAAAAAATGAGTTTCCTATCATCTAGGTCAGGGAAGGCTTACTGCTTAAATCTTCCTTAGGAGGGAGGGGTAATACATCCGCCTCCTGTTCTCTGCTAAGAAGCAAAGAAAAGAAAACCAAACCAGCCAGCCATATCTAACACAGTCTCTTGGTTTCCATGGCAAATCAAACTGATCATTTATACCCTGACACGAGTTTCATGTCACAAAGAAAAGTTAATTTTTGGCAAGGTAAGTGCCACGATGGTGAATGTATAGACAAGTGCTTCTCAACTTTCCTAATGCTGCAACCTTTTAATACAGTTCTTCATGTTGTCATGACCTCCAACCATAAAATTATTTCATTGTTACTTCAAAACTGTAATTTCGCTACTGTTATTAATCATAATGTAAATATCTGATATCTAGGATATCTGATATGTGACCTCTGTTAAAGGGTTGTTTGAACCCCCAAAGGAGTTACTACCCACAGTTTGAGAACTGCTGATATAGACCATAGTCATGGAATAGGGCCCTCGAGGATAAAAAGTTGCTGGGCACAATAGTTAACTGTTGGGACAGAACATTCTAAATGAAGCCCTCAGTATGTCATTAGAGGATGACAGCAATGGAATTGTCTACAAACAGCAGTGTGTTATAGCTGTGAGACTCACTTAGAGGAATCTAGGGGTATGTGATAGGCTATTGACTCTATAGGGGTTACAGAAATTATTCCTTAGCACTAGTTCTGCCCTGGGAAACTCATTGTAATTAATTGACATACTAGGGCAGAGACATTGGAAGAGAAGGAGTGCAATGTGTTAGTCATTTATGACTGCTGTAACAAGTGTGCCCTCTCACTTTCCTTGAGGTCAAAAGTGGAAATGCATGTCATGAGCTAAATCAAAATGTGATCCTTAAGGTAGTCGCTAGGGGTGACTAATATCTTGTCCTTTCCAAAATTTGGAGGCTGTTCTCATCCATGTTCAAAACCAGCAATGGCTGGTTTACCTCTTCTCACATTCTCTCTTTCTGTCTCTATTTTACCTTTTTTTTTCATATAAAGAGGTCTTTATAATTATATTGGTATTATGTGGACAAAGTGACCTCATTAGTAATCATAATTTCACCTATGACCTTAATTCTTTCCTGCCAAATGAGTGACAAGTTCATACATTCCAGGAACTAGGAGGAGGACATATTCTGCATGCCATATAAAGTTAGTAAAAAGAGACTTGAGGTCAATACACCTCTGCTAGGACATGAATTTAGGGTACTTTATTTTAGGACTTTACAAGGAACCTGAGTGGATGCCTGAAGAAGTTCCTTGTTTATATAGAGCTGAGGGCATATATTGAAAAGTATTTCTGGTTCTGGGCTATCTTACTCAGAATGATGTTTTCTAGTTCCATTCATTTGCTGAAAATTTCATGATTTCATTTTTTTAATAACTGAGTGGTGTTCCATTGTGTAAATATACCACAATTTCTGTATCCATTCTTCAATTGAGGGACATCTAGGTTGTTTCTACTTTCTGCCTTTTATGAATAAAGCTGCTATGAACATAGCTGAGCAAATGTCCTTGTTATATGGTTGAGCATCTTTCGGGTATATGTCCAGGAGTGGTATAGCTGGGTCTTGAGGTAAAGCTATTTCCAATTGTATGAGAAAGCTCCATATTGATTTCCAAAGTGGTAGTATAAGTTTGCACCCCCACTAGCAATGGAGGGATGTTTACTCTTCTCCACATTCTTGCCCCCATTTGCTGTCACTTGGGTTTTTATCTTAGCCATTCTGAAGGGTATACGGTGGAATCTCAGAGTCCTAGACTCCCTGCTCAGATGTAGCCCATAGGCAGCTCACTCTCCATGTGGATTCCCTAGTAAGGAGAGCAGGGCCTGTCTCTGACATGGACTCTCTTGCCTCATCTTTGTTAACTACTCCTTGGTAGGGTCCCAGCCAGGCCATAGAGGAAGAGGATGCAGATACTCCTAAGGAAACTTGATAAATTGGGGTCAGATAATGGGGGAGGAGAGTTCCCCTTTCTGAGAAATAGGGGAGGGGAATATGGAGGAAGAGGGAGTGAGGGTGGGAATGGGAGGAGATGAGGAGAGTGACTACAATCAGGATGTAAAGTGAATAAATTATAAAAAATAAAAGTAATTTTTTAAAAAAGTATTTCAACACAGAGTATCCCACATTCACTAGGACTTTTTCTCTTTCACTTCTGTAAATCCTGGGCCAACAGTGTCATAAGTCATACACAGGACCCTGTGCAGATGTTTCCTGCACAGACCGGCTATTATAATCCTATGACTTATCTTTTTTTTTTTTTTTTCCTCTTTTAGGTCTCTTGGTATTTTCTGTTGGTGGTCTTCCTAAAGTCATGCTTTACTCTGCCTGCATTTTATAATGAATTGACATCCTATAGTCTCAGAGACACTTCATTATCTGAAGATTAAATTAGAGGGGCTTAGTGAGTGATCATAACTGAGTGAACAGCATCTTCAATAGTTTCATTTGAAAGGCAAACTCTACTGTGCCAACCATCTAGTTACAGGTAGTAGGAGTCTCAGGGATCAGAGTGCAATGCGTTGATGTATTTATATCCATCCTAGATCATGAAACTTACATTGTATAGCCATACATGGTTAAGAGAATGCAGCTAGGTGACTACCTGTGACTATTTATCATCCCACTACACCCCCTGAAAATGACTAAATAACAGCTTCTCAGGGTTGAGCACATACTTTATACAGTAAGTAGAAGGGAGTGGTGGGAGAAGCCATGGATTATAGCAGTATCTTGTCAGTCATGTAACAAAAATCATGATGGCACTTGACACAACCCAGGTATCGGGGGACTATGACTCATGCAGTCTTGTCTATGACAAGCTGACTAGCAGAGAAAGTGGTAGCTGAAGTTATTAAGTTCTAGTGCCACTTATATACTATACTCATGGCCACCCATGTGGCCAGTGGGTATAGTAGCAATAGTCTTGGCTGCTAAAAGCTCATTCTGCTGTATATATAGCTGTAGCTTTGACAAGTAGTGGAACATGGCCACATCCAGAATAGCGTGCTTCTTATGAGTGCCTGACACTTATTCCCTCTTGTAAACGCGTCTGGGACAACAAGGGTTTATGGTGGTCAAGATTCAATAGATGTTCTCTTTCTAGTGAAAAGCAGATTAAGTTTTCATGAAGATCCTTGGAATGTTTGCCAGTTATGCATCTATATGAAATAGAAATATCTTCTACTTACACCGGAAAGAGGAAAATGCACATTTATGAAATTCCATACCCAGAAGTTATGTCTAAGTAAGAATACTCCCTGATGACACCAACTGTATTTCTCTCTAGAAAGCTATTTTTTGCCCATCACTCAGCAAAACACCTAGTGTATGACGTTGAACCACATCTCCCCAAACATATCACACTGGAAGCTATGGGGTTTGATTGTGATTGATTTCCACAGTACCCCAATTAATGTAGCTAACTGTCTGATATCTGTCCATTTACAGCTTGATTTACTTCTCTTTCATTATCCAATTTCTGGTGCTAGCTAATCCAACTCATCTTCCCTCTACATCTTTGTGGCTTTTAGAATTCATCACCATAAATCCTATCATTACTTCTTCCTAAAATGCTCTGCCAAATAGTTTTGCCTCTGCATGTCACATAATTATCAACAACCAGCCCTCATTCAGTCTCTTACATGAAGTCTCCCCTGGTCCTCCTGTTGTGAGAGGCTTTTCCTGCTCACAAATCACAATATTAACGTTGTGTCTTTTGCCAAGCTACAGAGCCAGCATTCAACCTCTTTTGTATTGGCTCAGGCTAAGGACCCCACACAGCTGGTGTTCAGAATTAGTCTCAGAATTAGCTGGTGTTCAGAATTGAATAATTTCATATTCTATTTTAAAATTATGACATGTAAGGACTGAAATCTCCAGATCTTTGGGAGATTACAATCTTTATTCACAATGTGCCACTGTTTAAAATGACAGCCACTCTTAGCTAGAATGGAGTGACATCCACTCTTTCTACATGAATAACATGTGCTTTTGTTTGAAAGCACTCACATTTTTGTTCCTGTATGTTGACATTTTATATTTATTTATTTTTAATACTGTCATAGATATATGTACAATGTATCTTAGTGATATCAACCTCCAGCTTCCCATTTCAATTTCCCCAGACCTACTTCCAAGTTCTCTTTTTGTTTCTGCTCCTCTGGTTCTTTAATAGAGTCTATCTGTGAAGCCCTGGTTGTCCTGGAACTCACTATGTAGACAAGTTCTCTTGAACTCACAGAGATACACCTAATATCCTGTCTCCCAAGTGCTGGGAATGTGGACAAATCCTACTACATATAGTAAATCATCTTCTCTCTCTCTCTCTCTCTCTCTCTCTCTCTCTCTCACACACACACACACACACACACACACACACATAATCACCGAGTCTTCCATATAATGTTAACTAACCTTACGTTTGCCCATTTGCATTATTTACTATTTTTTTTGTATGTGTATGCATGGGATACACATACAAAAAGCCTGCAATCAGCCTTTACTTGTCTTGCAGTTTATTTTTTTTTATATCATGTTTACCTCTGTATTGCTCACTTTTCCTATAAAACATAGACCAACCTTTGGATGGAGGAGAAAGGGAAAGTCCAACAGCTGTACAGAAGTTCTCATCATGCCATTATTTCAAAGCCATCATCTCTCAGGGTTTCCATTGAATTTAGAGAAATTACATATTCAGTTCAATAAACGCCCAAGCTGGGACCACCTTCCAGCTGTTAATTATGCTGCAGCTCCTGCCCCCTGATTCAACTGTCAGATTGTTCCATCTTCAGACCTTCACTTTTCTTAGTTGATTGTTTTCCATCCAGAGCCTGACATGTGGTTCTTTCCATCACTTGTTCTTGAAATTTACTGAGCCAACCCAAGAGAATCATCCAAGTCATAATTTATTTTTTTCTGCTTGTTTAATGGCATCTCATTTAGTCATTTGAATACTTTTTTTTTTCTCATCACTTCCTGTAAAATGTAAACTTCAGGAGACTGGGGACCATGCCTGTCCTTTTCTTCTTTTCCTGCTGTTTTTCCTGAGCCCAGTGACGAGTTGATTCTTCCAAACTCCTGTCATGGAACACCCTAGGATACAAAGCTGCACTGCTGCTTCCTAGTAAGTGTGTGTGCTGTAAGTGCACACTTCACCTCATCTTTTAAAAAAGTACCAACAATATGTAGCATTGGGCCATTTACAAATGTTGAATAGAAAGTCAATAATTGTTGGCTTTCTGTAATAGTTTCCATTTGGTGGGGGAAAAAAGCTTCTTTGAGGAGAGAGGGGATGGTTACACTTACCTATGAGTTTAAGGATAAGCATTAAGAATAGAATTAGAGATGATGTCTTTCTGGGAAAATGACGGTAGTAGGTTCCCTGATTCCATACTCTCATGTGTCACAACGCAAGGCATGAACTCCCCACTATTGAGCAGCCGTTACATCCAACTAAACAGCTGTTGTTGGCAGGAGTCAAAATGTAAGTGTCAAGACTGGTCCTTTGCGATTGTGGTCATTGTGGGTTATTAGATGCTGCAGCTATGTGGAACTGTTAATCACCTTTCTTCCTTGGCAGCTTGCATGTCACCTTCCAGTAATATGAAAGCTAATCATCAGGGAGAAGGCTTCCAGGTCAGATATACTTTGATTCCTCCAAATTCTGTGTACTAAGTATGTGATTTTAATTAGCAACAGGGCCTCTCCTTCATTCTTTGGGAGGAAAACTATTAGAACAGAAGCAGCCTATATTGTTTTAAAGGTCTTGGGTTTCCCTAAACAATGCAAAGGGAGATACTTTATGCCTGGTACTGAAATTTTTGTTGAGACCAAATATTATCCTATTAAATTAACATACATTAGATATAAATATAGGTACAGAGATAATATGGACATAGATGCTATAGATACAGGTACAGACATAGGTATTATGGTGAGTGTGTGTTTATAGACACACAGAGACATATAATTTGTTTGATTGTGTGTGTTTTTTTTTTTTTTTTGAAACAGAGTTTCTCTGTGTCGCCTTGGCTGTCATGGACTCACTTTGTAGACCAGGCTGACCTCGAACTGACAGATATCCAGCTGCCTCTGATTCCCAAGTGCTGGGATTACAGGCGTGTGCTACCGCATCTACTGGCATATATATGTTTAAATGAAGTTATGTCACTCTCACCGTTGTGATAATAAATTGTGTGCGTGTGTCTGTATAATGTGTATGTTTACTTTTACATGGTTTCCAGGAATCTAAGTTACGGTTCCCAGCTTGTTTTTCAGGTGTTTTATCCATTGAGCTGTCTCTTCAGGCCCATGAACATTTGAAACTTTTGAAGTTCATTGTGTTATGATTATAACCCAATAAAAATTCTTAAAATAGCATGTGTAGTATAGTAATAACTGAACAAGAGTATATGCACAGATTAGTATTTGATCTAAAAGCCACTGCTGTTTATGAAGGACAGGCGCCAGGACTTGGCTTATGTTCACAGTAATCTGATCAAATGTATCCTGGAAATCACCAGCTTTAGGAGATGGAATGTATTTGGTATCCATGTATCTTAATGAAAATTAATGATGATGATTTGGGATTTAATGGATTCCTTACAGTCTTTTTGAAACTTAATAGGAAATGATATAGTGTAATTTGAAATCAATTTAAATTATCCAAATGAATAATTAATATGTCTGACATAAAATTGTCTAGCATCTATTATTTAGAAGCAAATGGTTCAGAGTCAGGTGTTCTTAAAATTCTGGCTCTGGGAGTATAAGGTTAAAGTACCTGCCACTTTGGGCACTCTGCATGTTGTTCTTGAAACAAGGACCAAAGTACAAGAACACTATAATCATGAGTTGCTCTTACTGAAAAAAAAATTCAGAAAATAATACTTTTTAAAACTTGTTCAAAACATATTCATGAATATAACCTCATTATTCTTTTATAAAAATTTATGAGAGTTCTGGCACCCGTTCCTAATGGATTCATCTACAAGACAGCCCCTGCACCAAAGACTCAGGAAACATTTTTGAAGAAGGGGTAGAAAGATTGTAAGAATTAGAATGTCAGGGAGTTTGTTACAAGAGTGTGTCTCTTAGAAATGCCAGAAACTGTGTGTATGACTACCTAAAATGAGTTGAATAAGAATAGTAAAAGTAGACACAGTAAATTAGCTAAGGTAGATGATGAAAGCCAAGAGGCCTCAGTCCTACACACAGAACTGCAAGCAACTAAGGAATGCTGAGAGCAGGAGAAATCATCACTGTCACGAAAGAGCACACCAGCTGGCTCTCCAATACCAAGTGGCCAGTTCTCAAAATGTACATGTCAGTAACATTATACAGACTTACCAGCTTGTCTCTATTTACCAATATAGATATATGTACATATGCATATATATGTAACGATTAATAAAAAAGAGGCCATAAATTTTAAGTGAGTGAGGGGTGTGTGAGTGTGGAAGGATTTGGAAGGAGGAAATGAAAGGAAAAACTGTTGAAATTATAATATAAAAAAGTCAAAGAAAATATTAAAATGTTAACTTTGTATCCCTGTTGTATCCAGCTCCCTCTTTCCCTCCCAATCCCACCCTCCTACCCTTATCTCCTCCCTGCCCTTTTCCAAGTCCACTGATAGGGGAGAACTTCCTCCCCTTTCATCTCATACTGTTTTATCAGGTGTCTTCAGGACTGGCTGCAAAGTCCTCCTCTGTGGCCTAGCAGGGCTGCTCTTCCCTCAGGGGGTGGAGGGGAGGGAGGTCAAAGAGCTCACCATTGAGTTCATGTCAGTCCCTGTTCCCCTTATTAGGGTACCCACTTGGATACTGAGCTACCAAGGGCTACATCTGAGCAGAGGTTCTAGGTTGCATCCGTACATGGTCCTTGTTTGGAGAAACAGTCTCATAAAAGACCTCTATGCCCAGATATATTTGGTCCTTGTGGAACTTCTGTCCTCTCCAGGTCATATTAGCCCTCCCCTCCCCCCTTTTTTTTTTTTTGATTCCCGGCATTCTGCCAAAGGTTTGTTATGAGTCTTAATATCTGCTTTGATACACTGCTAGGTAGAGTCTTTCAGAGGCCCTCTGTGGTAGGCTCCTGTTCTGTTATTTGTTTGCTCCTACATCCAATGTCCATCCCCTTTGTCTTTCTAAGTGAGTATTGATCATCGTACCCCGGGTCCTCTTTCTTGCTTATCTTCTTTAGGTGTATAGATTTCAGTATGTTTATCCTATCTTATAGGTCTATATAAGTAAGTATATACCATGTGTGTCTTTTCTACTTTTGGATACCTCACTCAGGATGATTGTTTCTAGGTCCCACCATTTGCCTGCGAATTTCATGATTTTCTCGTTTTTAATTGCTGAGTAGTATTCCATTGTGTAAAAGTACCACAATTTCTGTATCCATTCCTCAACTGAGGGACATCTGGGTTGTTTCCAGGTTCTGGCTATTATGAATAGAGCTGCTACAAACATGGTTGAGCAAATGTCCTTGTTGTGTACTTAAGCATGTTTTGGATATATGCCTAGGAGTGGTATAGCACATGTTTGATTTTACCTGCATGTATGTTTATGCACCATATGCATGCTGTTCCCGTGGAGGCCAGAAGAGGGTGGCAGATCACATATAACTGGAGCTTCAGCTGGTTGTCAGCTGCCATGTAGATTCTGGAAATCCTATCTGTGGCTTCTGAATGGGTAGATCAGTGCTCTTAACTGTTGACTCATCTCTCTGAGCCACTTTTTTTTATTTTCTAAAATTATATTTATGCTTTTGCTCTTTTTGAGAATTCATACAATATATTTTGATCATATACTTCCCCTTTATCAAACTCCTTTCTGATCCTCCCCTACTTCCCTTCCAAAAAACTTTTCTGTTCTTCTCTTAAACAAACAAACAAACAAACACCCACAAAAAGTACAAAACTTCAGGATATGCTATCCCTGATTGATTATGTTGATTCTCTTCTTGGCAAGGCTCTCTCTCCTCCTTTCTGTTTATATTTTTTCTTCTTTGCCTTTCATCAACTTGCCAAGTTCTCTCACACATCCCACCTAATATTCTTTATCAAATGCCTTTTCTTTGCTACCTCAAATGCAATTTGAGGTATTATCTTAACTTCATTTCAATGTTTCTTTCTTGTCTTCATGGTAATCAAACTTAAATTTTCATCCACATAGAATTTGAATAATCTTTCCCAAAAGAATGGCTTTATAGCTCTTTTCCTTTATTAGCAAAATGCTTTTGCTAATACTGGTGGCTAATTAAACTTTAATATTCTAACAGCAAGATGTTGTTGTAATTTATAAGTCACAAAAATATATGATCATTTGTGACTCATTTTTTTTTTTGTTTGTTTGTTTGTTTCTCATGTACCTTACATCCTGGCTACTTTTTGTTTACTAATTCATCTCTAGTGTGTAGCACAGAGATTAGCATAATTTTGCATTGTCCAAATATATTATGAAGATAAACAAATCAATCAAATAGAGACAGGATTTAAAGACCTGACCAAAGAAACTCAACTAAGAATTAACTGCCTTCTGACCTGTGTCCTACCCATTAACCTACCATTGATCTCAGGATTTCAGGGAAGTGGTAATCAATACTTCTGTGTCTCAGAAAAAGATCTGCAGATGAATATTACATGGGAAGTGCCTGATCTTCTAAAATATGTAAAGGACATCTCACATAGATGTCAGCAGTAATGGGAGTTAATTCAGCAAGGCAGCTTGTGGGACAATATGCTCTTATACTTTGAATGATGACTTTGTTGTAGAAAATATATATAGACCTCTTGCTAGAGAATAGGCAATCTATACTTCACCAGCCAATTCATGGCTGATTAAGTAGCCTTGGGAAAGAATAGCTTTCAGTCCAAACTCTGCTCAGTTGGTCTGCGACAGGTGTGCTGTAAGCTAGTTGGCTTCACTTGAGAAGAGGTGCAGACTCTTTATGGTGAAAAGTCCTCTTTCATAAGGTTATGTGAAGATTAAAGGCAACAACTAGGTTAAAAGCATTAAGGAATATAGAATCTATCACAGGTTCAGTATTGTTAAATCTAATTTTTGCTGTTGCATGAATGAAGGAAATTCCCCTCCTGTCCACTGAAATTTTGCTACATTAAACTGATCAAGATCAGTCAGGAGGGTGGGAAATGGCTTCGTAGAAAAGAAGGAAAATGGCAGAATGAGACAAATCCTCCGGAGCCTGATTACCCAGTATACAAACATTATTAGGGCTTATCCAAACCTGTTTCTGTGGTGGTGTTGGGAGAATGGGCAACGGAGACACTTGACACCCGAGCAGTAAGACGTTAATTGACTGTATATATGGTGAGCCTGTCATAACCACTCTGAACACACCGGTTAATAAAGTACACAATGTTGGTCTTAGTTTATATTTGAGTGGAAAAGCATACAGTGGCAGAAGACAAAGGCTGTCTTAGAACAATGATGCGTCCTTGATTCCCTGAGACAGAGGACAATAGCATGTGACAAGTCTGTCCAGGTGTGTTCACGGTCTTTTGCTGTGATATAAATTTCCTCAGCGAGAACTCAGGAAATAGGCATGTTTCATTGCCTCTACTTAGCCTGTGCAGACATTAAGTAGACAATGACATTTTGGAGAAAGCCTCTCACTACCCTAGAAGAAGGAGAAATGCGCAAAAGTCAAAAGGATTTCAACTCTGCACTTGCTCTGAAGGCCGTAAAATTTTCTTTTGATCAAGTTGCTCAGAAGAAAAGGAGCACAGATTTAGGAACCCCAACTGAAAAGCTTAGGAGAAACTTAGCAACACAGTTTGGAAAGATATCCTTTCCTCCATATCTAATGGTGCTTACTTTTAAAATAAGTCTTAGAGCCAGGGGGATGGCTCAGTCTGTAAAATGTTTGACTCAGAAACATGAAAACCTGGGTTCCCAACACCCAAGAAAAAGTTGTGAATAAGACCTCAGCACAAATCCAGTGAACGTACTGGCCATCCAGCCTAGCAGAATGGATAAATTTCAGGTTCAGGAAGAGATACTGTTGGAAAAAATAAGGTGGAGAGTGTCTGTGGAGATCATCTGATACAGACTTATCTTTGGCTGGGACACGTGGGCATACATATATTCACACACCCACGGGAACATTGTAGGAATGATAAACACGTCTTAGGATGGGATGTGGTCAGTGGTGGAATACCCAGTTAGCGTGCAGGAAACCCTGGTTTTGCTCTCTACCATCTCACCAAACAGGTTATGGTGGCACAGTCATGTGCAGAAGCACAGGTGCAGGAAGAAAGATTAGAAGTGTGATGTCATCAATTCCTGGCCTCCCTGAGCTCTGTAATTTCCTTCCTTAAAACAAAACAAAACCAACAAAAAAAAACATAGTAGTAAATTCCCTATGTCATTAAAAAAATTAATAGACGGTTATAGTTTTAAATTATTTGCTCAGAACTACTGTTGCATGAGCAGTTAGGGTAAACTGATTGGTAGAAGTATGATAATATAAAAGTAATCTGAAAAATTATCATACTCAAGTTCGACAGTTCTAAGACCATCTTAAAAATCTTTCAGTTCATTCTTTCATGACTAGCACACTATAGATTTACCACAAAGGGAGCAGCATGTTCAGAGAACTGAAATGAGGAAAGGTAGAACTGGGATTATTTCAATGCTGTTCAAGTCAGGATATCAGCAAATTACTCTGTTATGTTAAAAGGTAACGCAAAGTATTTGAAAACCATTTTTTTTTCTGTTTGGTGTAATTTATGGCTAAATAACAAAAGCAACGTGTGTGTGTGTGTGTGTGTGTGTGTGTGTGTGTGTGTGTGGTGTACCCTAGCTTTGGTGAGAGTCTTAGTCTATAGGTAAAAGACTTCCTTTGAACTTCAAAGGTCAAGTACTCCTGCTTCATTCAACCTTTCAGACTAGCTGGGACTGCAGGTATAAACTACTGTGCCTGACTTGAAAGCAACACTTGTGAAACCACTGTCAAAATATAGACATGAACCTGCAGCTCCTCTCATGAGAAACACTGATACCTGGGGGCTTATTTTTTATGGCATCTGGATTCTTCCTCACAGTAGCCTTATGTGAAATATTTCTGAAGGTACTCTTAAATTTGCAAGTGTTCTTCTCATGACACCCATACCTTTTGTATTCATTCTTTGGTATTTTAAATTTCTTCCTGTGTGACCAAGAAAACCAACCATCATACTTTCCCCACTATCTGGAGTTTAGCACACCAGGCCTGGTAACCTAGGAAACCCTTCAAGTGAAAGCAAAATAGGGCAGCAGAGGCTCTTGGGTATGTGATTCTAGAAGATGAAATGATGACATGAACCAAATAGTGTTCATTTATGACTTTATTATGTGTCTGGGATTACAACTTTCTGGAAATTGCCTTACATTATAGCTACAAAGGAACACTGATTGAAATAGCAATCAATAATGTGGAACAATCATCCACACTATCCCCAGGTATATGCACACACCCTTAACAGGGTTGGCACCTTTCAGCTAGTGTCCATCATAGATTTTATCATCCAAGCCTTGTTCTGTCTTATGCTCCACAGTCGTAGAATGAGGTACAGAAACTTATCAAGGGTATAGGAAGGGAAAAGATTGTCCTCTGGGTGAAATTATACCAGGTTCCTCCAGTGATCTCATTCCGTCATTGAGCATTTGTTTCTAAATTGGTCTCATTATCCAAAGCACTTGGGAACCATTTTAAGAGGGGAAATAAAAGAGTTTCTGACCCCATCTCCAGAAGTTTAAGAGATTTCTTCTGGAGAGTAGAAATTTGTGTTTATCAGAAGCTGCCCCAGATGATTCTGAAACTTAACCAACTTTGGAAAGACTAGTCTTAAGTTCCTGAAGTATTTGACCTTTATTTGAATTACCACAACAGAGCCACACTAAAAGCATTGTCTGGGCCCTCTAAATGAAACATTTCCTTTTAGCTGTGTAATTATCAAATGATAGTAGGGACTTACCTCCCTATGACACTGTAGACATGTAAAATTAGCTCATGCCAACAATTGGGGCAAATGGGGAAAAAAAAAGATTGAGAACCACTATTTGAATGTTTTGAACAACCCATCCAGTCAGTTGGCACCCAGCAGACAGAAAATGCAGCTTACTCTTGAGTTATGTTTCCTGTATGCCAACATGTGCTTAAAACATACTGTACCCTGAGCATATATATATCAGGCCTTGTTGCTAAAGTCATGACATGTGTCCATCATTCTGTTTTGTTCTTCACGAGGAGTGTTAGTAACAATCAGTATTTTACAAATGAGAAAACGAGCAGAGACAAATGATTTAACTTGTATAAGGTCAGGGAGCATGGACAGAAGAGACTTGGGACATAAATCTAAAGCTCTGGGACACCAATTGTTCTTTTACAACTCATGCTTTAGCAGGATTAATATCCTGAAAAGGATATAAGAAGAGGCTGGTTGTGAAAGCTTGGCCAGTGTTTTGGAGTATGTTGAAGGGGAACTAACAAGTGAAAAATGTCTACATTGTAGTAGAACGAACATGTAATTTCTGCAGCTACACTTTTGTTTTATTTTATTATTTTTACTTTTATTAATTACAGTTTATTTACTTTGTATCCTCCCTGTACCTCCCTCCCCCCTCCCCTCCTAATCCTACTCTCCCTCTTTCCCACCTGTGTCCCTCTCCCAATCCACTAATAAGGGAAGTCCTCCTCCCCTTCCCTGTGATCCTAGTCTATCAGGTCTCATCAGGAGTGCCTGCATTGTCTTCTTCTGTGGCCTGGTAAGGCTGCTCCCCCATCAGGGGGAGGTGATCAAAGAGCAGGCCAATCAATTCCTGTCAGAGCCAGTCCCTGTTCCATTACTATGGAGGCCACTTGGACACTGAACTGCCATAGGCTACTTCCGTGCAAGGGTTCCAGGCCATCTCCATGAGTGGTCCTTGGCTGGAGCATCAGTTTCAGAAAAGGCCCCTGTGCCCATACTTTTTGGATCTGTTGCTCTCTTTGTGGAGCTTCTGTCCTCTCCAGGTCTTACTATCTCCCACTTCTTTTATAAGATTCCCTACAGTCTGCCCAAAGTTTAGCTATGAGTCTCAGCATCTGCCTCTATACCCTGCAGGATAGAGCCTTTCAGAGGCCCTCTGTGGTAAGCTCCTGTCCTGTTACCTGTTTTCTCCGTCCTCCAATGTCCATCCTCTTTGCCTTTCTGAAAGGGGACTGAGCATCTTAGCCATAGCCCTCCTTCCTGATTAGCTTCTTTAGGTGTACTTTTAAGGGAGTGGAGTTGTGTTGTCGCTTTGTGAAGTGAGAATGTGCCTTGTGTGCTTTGACTGCAGTATAGATGATATTTTGAAAGTAGGAAGGGATCTTGGGTCCTAATCTTGAGAACATGATTATAGAATCTCTACCTTTAACACTGAGATAGTGATGAATATCAGTTGAGAAAGAAAAGGCAGCAGAATGCCATTCCATTAAAACTAAGTGAAGAGCTAATTGAAACTATAAAGTGGACATTTTATAACCCAGATCTATACACTTTAATTTTACTGAACGAATGGAAAGGATTCCTAATTTAATAAGGAAATAGCACAAGCCTTCATTTTCTTTATTAGTACTCCACATTTTTGTGATTTTAATCACTACTTTGAAGACTTAGGAAAGTTGGCATGACTTGTTATTACACTAAATAGCAGTTACAAACTCAATCCCAAAGAGTGAATAATGTTCACCAGAAGCATGGGCTCTTTGTGTTTCAAATGGATCTGACCACAGGCACTTCTGACACTTGGATAATAAAGAGCACAGTACAGAATGAATGATTACTTGAGGAGTGGTTGGCCATGGCTCTCTGATTTACCATTGCCAAAGACGTCTCACCCTGCTCCCCTGAATTCTAGGAATCAAGTTGGCTTGGCAGCAGAGGTAATCGGTAGCCACATGTTTTAGAGGATTGAGGTATGTACTAACAGTTGTGGTGTTGATCGACCAAATACTCAGCTCCATCATTGGCCTTGGGTTATGTCTCAACATATTTAAATATTAATATTAAGTAATGTATAATATGTTAAGTAAAAGTAGATTTATATGTTCCTATGAATATATGTACATGTAGAGGCCTGATAGCAACCTCAGAAGTCATTACTCAGTCACTATCTGCCCTATTTTTTTTAAAGATATTTTTTTTGTCATTGGTCTAGGGTTGGCTGATTTGGCAAGACTGTCCAGCATAGGGAACCGTAGGGACCTTCCCTAGCACTGGGCTTCTTGGATTTCTCACACATTTTGGAGCTCAAACTAAGCTTCTGCATGCTTGTGCAGCAAACATTGTACAGGCTGGGCAATCTCTCCAACCTACATGTGCTCTTATACATTAATGTACTTTAGTAAGTGGCTGGCTCAATGCTTGTGATTTCTGTTTTAATATGTTTTTAATTATTTATTTTTCCCATTGGAAGAAGAGGAGATAAAGGCATCAAGATGCTAGGCTGCGCTGGCTTAGGGCCTAGCTGGGTCACCGATGACAAGTGCTTCTGTGGACAAGTTAATCTGCTATTGTCTCCTCACTTTTAACACAGGAGTCCTGCACACCGGAATTCTTACAGATAGAGAGCTCATGTGCTTAAATAGTTTCAAATGGTGCCTGCATCCTGGTGCTTGGCCATGCTTAATTGGCATTACCTGATATTTTCTCTCCTTTATTAAAACTTTGGGTACTTTTCTGAAGAAGCGAGACAGCTCTCCCCATCTTTTAAAGAACTGAAAAGAACATTAAACATTCCATGTCTGGATGAGAGAAGGCACTCTTTCTCTCACACACACATATTTACACACACACCATTGAGTTGATAACATTCGTGATGCCTGTAATAATGGGGAAAATGCATTGGTACAAATACTTTTAATTTTTCCAGAAGTAGAACCTATTACTAGAGTCAGAGCCACATGTCAGACTACACCGTGTTCTAAAATGAGGTGGAGAGTCGTCATAGAAACCACAAAGCAGCGAGCAGGCTTCCAAGTCTCTAGTTACTAAATAATAAACCAAGACTTCATAAGCATGGGAATGTGTTCTAAGGATCAAGTACTCCAGTTCAGCTACACTAATTTAGAAGAAGTCTAATTTCCTTCTGTATTAAAGAGGTAGCCACTCTCCCTTCTGCCAGGGAATGATAGTAAATAACATCACTTCAGTTACTAAATTGGGATGCAGAGTAATAAAAGTTTTCTCTGAACTTAAAGAAACCCCCTTAGTGACTAATGGTGGATTATCCAGAGCAACTGGAGCACCTTCGCTCTGCCCTCAGCAGATGCTTGGACCTGAGTAAGATAGTGGAGGAAATACAGTCTTTTATTTTATTATTATAAACTCTCTTGCTTCATAATTTGGTTCACCTGACTTCCACTCTCTAGCCATTCAAGGAAGAAAGCTCAAAGGTATTCATTAACTCACAGACTTAACTATCACTCTTCTTAAGAAAATGGTGTTTCTTTTCTACCCCCAAGTTCTTGCTTTAGCAGCAGGTTTTCCTTCTCTCTTTCCCTTGGCAAAATATTCCACCTGATTTTCACCATCAGATGAGACCGAAGAAAAGAAGAACTCAATTACTTAGGAGCTGCTGGAGAGAAGAAAAACAAAAAGCTACTGTATCATGGTCCATGAATGGTGAGGGGAGGAGCGTTGTAGATTGTGAGGCTTCCAAACTGTGCATGTGGTCTTAGGATCTGTCCGTGTTTCCAGTGGGTAGCAACCTGCATCACCTAAATAATCCCCTTACTGTAAGAAATTTTCATAGGAGTGTAACGGCTTGTTTTGTTGTTGTTCTAAGCAGTTTTCTAATTCTCTCAATAAAATGTGTGTGTGTGTGTGTGTGTGTGTGTGTGTGTGTGTGTGTGTAAAATTGTTTTACTGACTAAAAAGACCTGAGGTTTAGAAAAATTTTAAACATTTACTTCAAAGAAATCGTACATGTCTCACAAGAAGAGGTTAATGTTGGCCGCTTGTTGAGGCTGAAAGTTTAAGCTGAGCCAGCCCCAACTGCATGGTGTCTGGTTGGGTGTTTTCACTATATCATACCACAGTGGAGGGCATTGGGTGAACACAAACAAAGTGCAAGCAGAGAAGGTAGAATATTCACTGTGGCCTGGTTTATTTACTATTAAATGATTTAAGTGGGTGAAAGTGTGCATCACATGCATATAGGTGTCTGCGGAGGCCAGAAGGGGGTGATGTTCCCCCATGAAATTGGTGTTACAGGTGGTTCTGAGACTCCTAATGTGGGGGATAGGAACGAAGCCTGGCTCTCTGAGTATCTCTCCAACCCCCTGGCCTGACATTGTAGCACTGTGTTCTAGTCTCTGTTTCAACCTTTTGGAGGTTAATCCACCTCTTACAGACATCAACAGGTGGTGATTTCATTATCTGAGTAGTGACTATCTTCTAAATGCCTCCCCTTCAAGGTTGAACCAACCCAATGACTTCACATTGGGACGCAAACCTCTATCTGGCACACAAACTTTTCTAAGACAAATCACACTGAAATCCTGTTATTGTGACTGATTCCAACACCTGTATTAACCTTTATGATAGAGGAGTTTTTAACATGAATGTCAGCAAAAACCAATAATCTCATCATCTCCTGGGACTCAGAAATATAATTTCTTAGGCTTAGGCTGGAACAGCAACCAAGTGGTTGAACACTAACATGAGCAAATCAAGTGAAATCTATGACACGGCATCTAAGACCCACGGCATTGGGAAATCTGGTTGTTGCAGGCTGGTGACTTGAAGCTCCCTGAAATCTCCAGATCTCTCTGTAGAGCTGATGTTTAAGGACCTCTGACTCATGTTTCAATGCCTCAGATTTTAAGACCACTCTCTTCTGAAAGTATTCAAAAATGGGTCCACAAACTCAGCTTCACTTTCTGGGTTTCTTTTAAGAAACTATGGTGAGGGAGTTGTTACACACACACACACACACACACACACACACACACACACACACAACTGGTAGAAAACCCAAGACTTCTTCTTTCCTGTCACATTTAAACAGGAAGCTCACACTCCTAACCATGCTGGAAGGCAGATGACATGGAGGAAATTGGCTTAGTGTTAAATGAAAATGTGAAGGTTTTTCCTTTTATGTTCCGTGACAGGTATTATATGGATTAAGAAATTCTATTTATGTCTTTATTTTTCTAATGAAGTGCACTGAGGTACAAAGCAGCCTTCAAATCCTGAGCATTTGTGACAGTCTATTCCCTTATGAGGGCCTACAGCAGTCCATTTGCTAGTAATTCTATAGTGGCAGAATTCTGCTTATGACTACAACACGGAAAATTTAGGTTGAGTGAATAATGCTGGATATGCCCTGATAAGAGGAGATGAAAGGCACAGGATTCCCAACTGGGGAGTGTCGCTCACTCCAAAGCAGAAATTCAGTTCAGAGGGAATGTAATCCCTGCAACTGTCTGACATGTTAGTGGAAAAGAACTTTTGAGACAATGCAGAGCCCGGTCTTTTCTGCCCATTCTGATCTTAGTTTCCAATCTGTCTTTTGTAGTTGTGACTCCTTTGGACATACAGATGAGTTAGTTGTATTTCATTCAATGCCTTGGAATACTTGTGAGTGGGAGTCCATATTTGGTCCCATGAATCCAACAATAATGATATATAATATGTGTGTGTGTAGTGTCTAGGTGTTCATATAATGTGTGCATATGAGTGTGTAGGTACACATGCAGCAGTGTTTGCCTGTGTGGAGGCTGAAGAACCACGTTGCATATTTTGCTCCATCGGTCTTCAGTTGGCTTTGAGACGAGGTTTCTCACTGAACTGAGAGCTTCTCAAATGGCTAGACTGGCGGGACAGTGAGCTTCAAGGATATATCTGCCTCTGCTTATCTGTCACCTGCACCTAGGTTGCAGGTGGACACTGCCACTCTGAGCATCCACATGTGTCCTGGGAATAATGATGCAAACACTTTATCCACGTCTTCATCTCTTCATCCCCAAGGATTGCCTTTTAAAGGGATGATTTTCAGTGCATTACCTAAACCAAAATACAATAACTGTGCCATAAATAGCATATCTACTTATGACTGGCTGGTGTTTCTCTCATTAGTTAGGCTACCTTTTCCACTGCCCTATGTTGTTCTCACTAGTCCAGTAGGTCTCTTCCAGGGCCGTAGTCCAAATCTGTCAGTTTATAAAGCTCATTTAATTGAAGATTATCAAATCATCAGAATTTTGTCTTAGAAGGAAACTTAAAAATTTTGTAGTCCTAATCCTTCTCTAGTGTGCTCAGGTGACTTTTGAGTGACTAATGACTTTTTCAGCATTTTTTCTAACAGATAATGTGATCTCTCCCAGTGAGTGTGCTTCTTGATTTCAGTCTATATACAGTCTTTACCTAATTGCCCATTTCTCTTGTGTAGAGTCTAGTTCATAATGAAAAGGAATTCCTTGCAAATTGCCTAGGTCTCACTGGGCAATGGTCTAGGAAAGCAAATACTTAAATACCACCGGAAGTCTGTTCTTTAGAAGGATGCTTTATACAAATATCTTCTGGTGATTGCCCATCAAAAAGTTTCAAACAACTTTATCCAATGTGCACAGAAGCAAGCACATTTCCTTAAAGCATGAGTGTTTGCACAGTGCAGTCACAATCATGAGAACCGAATTACTCCCCAGAATTTGTCATTCTTTTTCAGCTACTGTTCTTTTCACTTCTTCAAGCAGTTCTTGGCTTCAGGTTTCACTTCACACTCAGGAGCTTATGGGTAAAGAGCTATAGTTGGAAAAGATCATGAGACTTGCTTGCTTAATTCTTAATTTTCTGAGCTCACCGTGCTTTGTTGCTTCTTGTGAAGAATTTCAAAGAATATTTTATATGATGTTTTTCCATTTTGCAGTAATTTTACATGAAAACAGAAGCCATATCTTAGCTCATTTTGACCAAGAGCAGAGATCATACAGAAGAAATGGTGAGCTTCCATCCTCCATCTCTCCTGACCATCCTGAACATCATTCGAGTGAACCTCCACAGATAAGGCCATTGACATTTACTTCTGTGATCCTCATGCTATTGCACATTCCTTCCATCTCTCTCTCTTTTCCACACTTCCTACCTTTCTCCTTTCCCTCTCTCTCCCTTTCTATACTCTGTATTGTGTGTGGGTGTGCAGAAAGTCTTACCATGTGACCTCATATTTAGATTCTCAAATGATATTTTCACCTTAGTTTCAGTAGTAGTTGGAACTGAAGTCACATATTTTCAGCTGCCCATCTCCTTCAGTGTTCAGTGTCATCACTCGGACATCTCATTGCTGTCTTATTTATTTGAGCCCACCTTCCACGTACTCAATACATTTTGGGAAAATATACTGTCACAATATTGTCAGAATGACTGACATCAATATCATCTGGAAACGCAGGTTGCCAAGTTATAGCATCAGCAAATCACAGATAAAAATATTGACTGGAATAGTTTAGGGAACATTCTGCTGAGACTATAGTTCAGACTAGCATTAATTCACTAATCAATATTTGACATCTACTCAGTTAACCAATCACAGACTTGCTAATAGATGACCATTCAATTTGTATTTGCAGATATCTTAACCTGGCATCTGACTTTATCATGAGCCTGAAATATATTCAGAAATATTCCATGTTTTTAATGCATATAATCATGGATAGAATAAAATGTACATGGAAGTTATCCTCTGGTAGCAATAAAAAGGTGATCTTTATTACATTAATATATCTGTTCCTGGTATATTCCTTCTAATAAAATATTTATTTTATTTTTACTTTTACAGTTTTTATTGAGCTAACATATTCTAAGTATATATTGCATTGTACTTAAGTAATTGTTTCCATTGTTTTCTGTGTAATATAGAAGGGAAATGACATTCGTTTAAATTTATTTTTAAATTCCCTTTGCAGCCAATTATAGTCCCTCCCTCATCTCCTCCCAGCCCCACCCTCCCCCCCTCTTCCCATTACCCCTAGCCCACATATATTAATGAGGAAACAAATTAAAATTAGTTCTCCACTTTTGGCACTCTGCAACTCATCAGAAGTGTGCTTCTTCGAAATTAATGCAGGAGAAAGTCCACAGTGTCATTTATTAGCCAACCCTACATCCTTACTCTTGTATTTTCAATTTAAAGGGCTTAACCCCATCCCTTTAATCTTTCATTTCATAATTTTTGCTTAAGTGCATCTCTTTTGTTGTTGTTGTTGTTTCGTTTTATTTGCAGATGGGGTGTTGATCTCAACTTTCATTTCAGTTTAATTCCTTAAGTTTTCCTGAGACAGCAGTTTCGCATTTGAGTTCTAAAGGCAAATGTAATCTGAACAAGTTCTTGTAGGTCTCAGTTTCCTCCCATCCCTTCATTCAGCTCTCAATTATATTTACTTGTTTATTTATTTTTTAACCTACTGTAGTTTGCAGGTTGTTTTAGAAAGTACTATTTGTTGACAGACACTCAAGGTGCAATAAATTTAGTAATTCTCTTCTTATCCTGGCAATGCTAACTGTCTAACAGTGGGCACAAAGGCCTATTGTCTTTTTCTTGATTTTATTATAGAAGTTCATCTGTATACAGAGAGCTGATCTCATTGCCTGAGAGCATGATCACTGTGAGTGTCGATAAGGGAAGAAGCATTGTGCTTTTGATCTGAATTTGGCATTATTCATGACCATGAAATATTTAAAGTTGATTTCATAAGGCGTTGTATGTCAATGTTGTAGATAATTTCTCTGATGAAGCGCAAAATCTCTATTCCAAAGTACCAAAATGCATATAGAACGTTCAGATGCTTCATAGACATGTCCATGTACAGGATAATCTCTTTTCTAGCATTCAGACATTCAGAGCATCTCTTTCTGAATCCTCTACATTTGCCTATATAAAAAGAAGATTCAAATTCAGCTGACTTGGCTCAAATCTGTCATTCTAGTCCTTAGGAATCTGAGGCAGCAGGATTGCCATGATTTTGAGGTTGCCCTGTGTTATATAAAATGAATTCAAAGCCAGGCTGGGCTATAGAGTGAGATTCTATCTCGAGATAGAACAACAAAAGCAGCAACAACAACAACAACAACAACAACACACACACACACACACACATACACACATACATACACACACACACACACACACACACACGGGGGTGGGGGAAGAGAGTATGAGAAATAAACCCCAAAAGTCTTCTACTTTGAATGGAAGGAAGTATGACATTCCTTTCAAAGAGAGAGACTCGTGGGCAACTTGCCATATTCACTCACAGATAGGGAATGTTTTTCAGTGGCTCTTAGTACTTTCTACTTATTCTTGCACACTGCTCTGAATTTCTAACATGACATAATGGTTATTTTTCTCACTACTCTGAGAAAAATCTTGACAGAAGCAGTTTAAAGGAAGAAAGATTTATTCCAGCTTACAGTTTCAGCAGCTAGGAAGGCATGGCAGGGTTCCCAGCTTCTCATATTTCAGTGTATCAAGTGACAGAAGACATGGGTCCAAATGAGAGTGGGGTGTAACATTCAAGGTACATTCCCAGCCATCTACTTTTGGTAGTTAACACATGTGGCACAAAGGTTCTGCAATCACCCCAACCAGCACCATCATCAGCAAATAATTTCCAGTAGCTTCTCCACGAGGAGTGTAACTTCATGCTTGTCATGCTAGCTTGCATGGGATGAAAAGTTATCCTTCAGAGTCATTAAGGCATAAGGAGGTTGCTCTGTCTATCTGTCTGTCTGCCTGTATGCATATCTATCTATCTATCTATCTATCTATCTATCTATCTATCTATCTATCTATC
>NW_026596101.1:3500451-3588074 GCF_907164565.1 Psammomys obesus | reverse complement strand
ATCTATCTATCTATCTATCTATCTATCTATCTATCTATCTATCTATCATCTATCAATCTATATCATATATCTAGAGGTATCTACCTGTATATCTATCTATCTATCTATCTATCTATCTATCTATCTATCTATCTATCTATCTAGATTGTTTAATTTGCTTTGCTGATATAATGCCTTAGTCTAAAGCCAAGGCTTACCTATAGGTAAGGATTGATTTTGTGTGTCTGGGCATTGTTGGCCATGCCACAGTGAGTGTGTGGTAGTCAGAGGACAACTTACTTCAGTCAGTTATCTTCTTCTGTCTCGTGGAATATAAAAAGCACTTTTACACCTTAAGCTATCTTTTTAGCCCTATAATATTTTTTATAATATAAACTAAGGAGATCATAAACTCTAAAAATAAAAACCAAAACCAAAAAAAAAAAAACCCACTTTTTTTAGTTACTTAGTCACTGGGAAAAAAATATTTGGCAGGAAAAATGTAAAAGAGGAATAGTTTATCGTAACTCAGTTTAGAGACTACAGTTCCCATTTGCAAGGAAACCATGACTTTTGGATAGGTTCCTCACTGTGGCAGCAGAAGGATGGTTTGGCTGGTCACATCATTGGGATAGCCTGGGAACAGAAGGCTAGACTGGAACCGGAGATAACCTATAACCTGGAAGGACTCACCTTTAGCAGTCGTTGTTCACCATCTGGTCCTTGAATCCTAATGCTCTATATCCCCAGAACAGAACTTCCAGCTGGGGCCCAGAAGTCTTTTTAGGATACTTAACTTTTCCCATACTGCTAGACATATCAATTCATGTCTTACCATGAGTAGTGCTAAAAATTTAAGAGGCAAGTTAAACCACACCTGTGCACACACAGAGAGGGAGTCACAAAAACCTATTTCCACAGACCATTCCAGTGTTTTGTACAGGAGAGATTTTACGTGAACATCACTGTGATGTTTGCTGCTCAGGCAATGCTTGGTAGTGCAGGTAGCAGGGACACCACCAATGTCTCACTTCAGTGGGATCATTCACCGTATACATGCTTTATTCCTTTTCCCTGGTGTTTGATCAATACCAATTAGATACCAGAGGGAAATTTGTAGTTGTCTTGAAAACAGAGCTCAATTTGTTTTCTAGCTGCTTAAATCTGCTCACATTGTATAAATTCACTGGCATTTACATAAATGATCAAAGCTTATTTTTTTCTTATCTTAATTCATTAAAATATGTACTAGAGTGTGCTCAATATATACATGCATGCATATGGGCATTTGCTTAGAGACTGGACATCATTAATTTAAGGTTAAGAATCAGAGAATTTTGCAGTTGAGGAACAAGAGAATCCAGGCCTTTATCTTTCTGTTTCTTATAAAGATGGTTTATGAAAATTCCATGTTTTCCCCTTGTTCTTACCAAAGCCTTCTGACATCGACAGATATGAGAACACAGCGATTGACCTGAGTTGGAGGATGGATTGTGTTGTGTAGCTTTTTTTTTTTCCAAGTTGAAATATTTCACAGGAGAAGAAATATTCAAATGGGTCAGGAAAGTAACCAATGTTCAAGAAGCCCAGAAAATGAAAGGATTCACAAGTCTCTTTCCCAAGCTTTTAAAAGCATTAAATGATTCTTGGGAAGTGGGAAACCTTTGGTGAAGTTACTTGTAAATTGCTCAGAGGGTACAGGGACGCAGCCTCATGAGTTGTCACCTGTATTGAAGGGAGGGATTTGGGTGACGCAAGCTGCCTTGGGCCACCTAAGCTTCTATAAGTAAGCCCTCAACTTGCCTCCTGTCAGAAGTACAATTAGATCTTTGGCTCACCGAGCTGGACATGAGTGGCATAAATAACCTCTTAGGTTTGCCCTTCGTGCACTATCTGGAGTGAAAATATTTGTTCATATCTCCATGGGGAAAGTCACACAAGATGAGACGAGAAAAGAATAAAATGTCTTGCTCAGTTTCACAGCACAGTAGAGTTCCTAAGGGATGTTGATCCTTATTTGTGATGGAGAATGGCAGTCTGAATGTCACTTTGCTTCTCTCTCTCTTCCTTGGATAGCTTTTCTTTATGCTGAAGAGACTCCAGAGTGGAACACACGACAGCCATTGGGCCTTGACAACTTTTTCTATATAATAAAAACTGTTGCTGAAGACATATTTAGTGAAAGTTGATCTGATGTCATATAACTATCAACTGTGTGTAGGATCTAGGTAACCATACTTCTCCCTTTTCCCTACGTTAACATCTGTAAATGTAAAATATTGTTCTCAATATTTAGAAATGTAATAAGTCAGCAATTTAATTTGGTTTTATTTTAGATATTTTTGTATTCTGTGGAAGCTGTTATTGATTTCAACAAGAGTAACAGTTTTAGACAGTTCCTGTATAGACAATGAAAACAGAATGGCTGACCTTGGTGCTAGAGAGGAGATGGCTCTACAGTTAAGAGTCCTGACTCCTCTTACAGAAGACTTGTGTTTGGTTCCCAAAACCCATATGGCTCACTACCATTGGTAACTCTACTTCCATGGAATCTAATGCTTTTAAAAAAAATCTCCATGGATACTAGACATGCATCTGGTGCACATATATACATGTGAAGAAACTCATACATACTAGAAATTTTTAAAAATTAAGAAATATATAATACCAATAAACATGCCAAATTAAATGAGGAGAAGCCCATGAGGCCTTAATCATACAGAAAGAAGTGTAGACAATTAAATAAATCTTGAAGACAGAGAGGTGGTCTTCCTGAAGAAAAAAATAAACACACCAAAACCATTCATCCAGTG
Source organism: Psammomys obesus (assembly GCF_907164565.1). Classification (NCBI taxonomy): domain Eukaryota; kingdom Metazoa; phylum Chordata; class Mammalia; order Rodentia; family Muridae; genus Psammomys; species Psammomys obesus. Next base: position 3,585,282 of record NW_026596101.1, on the reverse strand, counting down.
CCAGAATCAGACCTGAGAACATACATACAGGTAGCATTATATGGATTGAACAGGTTATATTTAGGAAAATACATACATATATGCTTGTAATAACCATAAAGAAAGAGACCATGAATTTGAAGAAGAAAGAAAAAGGAGTATATGCAATGTCTTCAGGGGGAATGGGAGAAATGTTACATATAAAATTAAATTATAATATTAAAAATTAAAAGAAAACTAAAAATGAGAGTTTGACCTGCTGGAGTAACTTCATCTATACGAATGAGTAATTTTATTTAATAATTTACAAACAACCTAAAACCAATTTAATTAACTCATTTAGCTGTGAAATGCATTTATAAGGATTCTTTTATGAGATGGTTAGTTGATTCCGTTTCCACAGAGCTAGTATTTTCTTTTGTAAATTTTCCTGCAACAAAGAATTGGAGTCCTGACATTAAAAAAAAAAAATCATATTATGGAAAAGTCACTTCGTGGTTACAGAACTTTTTTTTCCCCTTGTATTTTGCTCCAGGTGTCAAATTTTGAATCTTTCCAAACATCAGAGAAGTAATACTTGGCACTTGAAACAAATATGTTTATATTTATATATATGAATGGTTATTGTTCTTTGAAGAACATGATGGTCTTGATTTTTACCCCAAGTAAAAAGAAATTAACCCGTTTAGTACATGATAGTGCTAAAATACTACCATATAGTTGTTTTTTGTTTTTTTTTTTGTTTTTTTTTTTTTTAATTCAGCCCTTTAAGAATGCTAAAGATGGAAGCCTTTCTTGTGTATTTTTGTGTGAACGTGCATGCGTCTACACAGGCCTGTGGAGGTCAGAGGCCAGCCTCCAGTATTGTTTCTCAGATTCTGTCTACCTTGATCTTTGAGAAAGGGTCTCTCAATAACCTGGGACTCACTGAATGGTTTAGGTTTCTGGCCAGTGAGCCCCAGGGATCCACTTGACTTCAAGCACTGGGACTGTGAATGTGTTTGCCATGCCACAGTTTGATGTATGGTTTCTGGTGATGAAGCTCAGTTCTTCATGCTTTCACTTTCATGACTGAGCCAAAAGTAAGTATTTAAGAAAAATTATCAGCTATTTTTGAAAAGTTTTTAGGTGTGTGTGTGCATGTATGCATGGGTGCTTGGGTGCGTGTGTACACACAAACACACACACACACATACACACACACACATATACACACACACACACACACACACAACTTTATTGAGCATGTTCTTTTAATTCACCACATGGGTACTAGAGTGAACTCTTAAGTTTTGCAGCAAGAGTTTTAACTTACTGAGTCATTTATTTGTTCAGTAGGGCTACAATTTATATAAAATTTTATTAATTTAAGTATACAGCCTTTCATTTTGGAAATCTGGTCATCTTGCAGATATTATCTTGACTTTTCTTCTTTCACAAATATAGTCAAAGAATGCCTTTTAATAGCCCATTTGCTGGTTTTGATATCCACTGAGGCTTCAGGTTACACCAGATTTCTGTTGTTGTTATTGATGATGTATCCCTGAATGGTGTTGCTGTGTTTGGATCCATCATAGTTTGTATTTATCCCTTTCTGTCAGACATTTGGATTTCTTTCAGTTCAGAGATATTAAGTAAAACTGTTAAAAAAATTGTGAACATTCTTTTAGTGGACATATGTTTAACAATCTCTTGGGAAAATACATAGCAGCATATGGCTGGGTTTAAAGGTAGGAGTATATTTAACCTCGTGAGAAACCTTTCAGATATTCTTCAAAGTGTATCTATTGGTGTGTTCAGCAATCAGTGTTGTATATAAGAGTGGTTGTTGGTCCTAAAACTTAATGACTTTTTTTGTCTACTTCTTAATCTTCCTTGTTGATGCTGACTGATAGTTCATTGTAGTTTTAATTTCCATTTTGTTATAATGATGGCAAGAATCTTCTCAGGTACTCAACACTCATATATTCTTCATAGTCAAACATTTATTCAGACACCTAACCAACTTGTTTAATGTGATTAAATAAGCTACATTAAAAGAAAAAAAAACATTAATAGGGCTTAAGAGGATGGCTCAGTAGTTAAGAGCATTTGTAAATTTTACGGATGACCCAGGTTCAGGCCCCAGAAACTAAAGGAGGCTCACAATTGACTAATTCCAGTTTCAAAGAATTCAACACCTTGTTCTGGCTTCTGGAGACACTGTACATGTATGGTCCACATAAAAACACGCAACAAAAGACTCATACATCTAAAATGAAATTAAGTAAATCTTAGGAAAGAAAACATTGGTGAATTTCATTGTATAACCATTTTACCTGCTGAAATTATTTTCCTTTGTGTCTTAATTCAGTATCCTCATGTTTTCCTTTAAATAGTTTGTAATTTTAACTCTTAACTACAGAATTTATTCTAAGACTAATAGAGAAGCCTAGGCTTAATTTAAAAATAATGTTTCGTCTTGTTTTGAGACAGGGTCACACTTTAGAGAATAAAATGGTCTTGAGCTCACATAATGTCTGCCTATGGCTCCTGACTTCTCAGATTAAAGATGTGGTACCATGCTAATTTTCTTTTGTGATAATACTTGATTGTTCCAGTACCATTTGTGCTTTCACATGTTGTCAGCAGTTAGAAAGCAGTACAAGGAGAATTCTGGTGGTAAGGTAGTTTTCTTATACTGGTTTTTGTTATTCCTTTTTATTCAGCCTGGTACCCCAGCCAGTGGACTGAGTGCTACTCACTCTCAGACTGGTTCTTCCTTCCTCTGGTACACCTGTCTAAAAACACCTATACATGCAATCCCAGAGGCATGCCTCCTAGGACATTCTAAATCCAGCAAAGCTAGCAATCAAAATTAACCATCTCATGACTTAGGTAAACTTTAGTTTTAGATAGTTTCTCATGTTATGAGTTTGCTTTCATTAATCTTCCTATAGCTCTTCATTTTATCACAGATCGTTTCATTCCACTCATAATTTTCCTATACAAATTCCACTTGATTTTATACACTTATTTTTTTTAACCTCTGCCTACAGTCTGCCATTTTGAATATATGGAGAATGTTGTTAAGAACCTAGAGCCATAATTTCTGTGACTGATTCTTTTGTACCCCTTTATTTACTGATTATAGATATGTAACTTTATTCTTTCTCTTTGCTGCTTTTCTGAGTATTGAACAAGTTACGATTGGGTGAGTTTTATTTTACATTTTTGGTGAGTGGATTTATTGTATTCTTTGTTGTTCACTGTAATATGATGCTCTGGTATTGACATTTTCATTTGTTAGGTCATGCCTGGTGTAATCATTAGTCCAGGCCTGAATAGGCTTTCCTGATGATACAGTAACTTTCTCATAGTGCTTTCCTGTCCTCTGTGAATCAAGGATCCAAAGCATCCTTAGCTCTGCTGTGAGCTTTAACACCCTTCATATGCTTATATCTTATGGCACTTCCCACTACTTTGCTAGTTTGCCACAAGTATTTTTACATAATTGATAGGTCAAAGCTTCAAGTTGACTTCTTTATGTGTGTGTATGTGTGTCCATCTGTATATCTGTCCCTCCATTCGTTCTTCACTGCAATGACTTCCTTCTTCTCAATCTTATAATTCTGTGAGTATTGTCCTTCCTGAAATATAAACTCAATTTTTGTTTCAGTTAAATTCTTAGGTTCTGGTCAGGTTCCTCCTTCTCATAGCATGTTCTATAACTTGCCTCCAGTCAATAGGGAGGGTAATTGCAGGATTCACTGAATTTGTTTTCCCATTATGTAATTTGGGTGTATAAATTTGATCTTTTTAATTCTCATTATGACACCAAACTATGTGTTAAATCATTGAAAGGGAAAAGCATAATTTCATACATACTTAGCATAAGCATGTAGCTGAGACAAATTCCTATAAAAAGACTGATTAACACAAGAAAAACAGGTATGTGTATCAGTCCATCTACGGAGAAACATACAGTAGAAAAGTGACTCAAGGAGGTGGTTTAGGAGTCCTAATTTAGATATTTTTATAACAAAGGAAACTGTAGAGAAATGACAGAGTAAGAGGGAAATCCTTGACTTTAGAGCAGAGAAAACTATATGACACTAAATTTATCAGAAGGAAACTCTGATCACAAATCCCTGTAATGTTTCTGGCTTTGAATGTGTAATTAAGCACTGGAAAAATAATTCGAGACATGGTAAGGAGACCTTTTAGTTTTGTGAATCTCTATCCTGATTTTGGGCAGATAAATGTAAGACTATTTTGGTTCAGGTTTGATAGTTCTTCTGAGTAACCCTTTGTGCTTTGTATGAACTCTTGTTATCTTTCAAAAGCAATTATACCTTCTATTGTTTATCTACCCATATATCTGTCCATCCTTTCATTCATCCAACATCCATCTGTCTGTTTATCCATTCGTCTGCCTGACTGTCCATCTGTCTATCTAACTATCTTCTCTCTATATATATGTATATATATATAGAGATAGATAGATAGATAGATAGATAGATAGATAGATAGATAGATAGATATATCTTACATCTATCTGTCTTCATCTTAGATCATCTACCATCCTTAGACAAAATATCAATATATTGTCTTTAGGTGATATTTAACTCAATCTTAAGACTCTATTTCATGTCTTCGGTCACCTCTTTCCTCTTGAACTTGGGGAAGACTATTGTTTTTCGCCATTTATTCTTCATGTTTATTTTAATATCAGTCAATACATAGTCTTAAGATTTTTTTTGGTTGAATATTTTAAGTTTCTTTAATGTTTCAATTTATTTTTTGAGTAATAATATTTTTTCTTTTTTATTATTATTAATTACACTTTATTCATTTTATATCCCCCCATAAGCCCCTCCCTCCTCCCCTCCCGATCCCACCCTACCTTCCCTTTCTTCATGCATGCTCCTCCCCACGTCCACTGATAGGGGAGGTCCTCCTCTCCTTCCTTCTGATCTTAGTCTATCAGATCACATCAGGAATGGCTACATTGTCTTCTTCTGTGGCCTGGTAGGTGGCACACACTGGTAGGATTTGCTGAAGGAGGCAGAGGCAGGAGGATCACGAATTCGAGGCCAGCCTGGGCTACTCAGTCTTAAGATTTCAATATGCTACTTGAGAAGAAAGCAATGTCATATTTCCCTTCTCATTTAGTTATCTTCCGAGTACGAGCCTATGTTGTTGAGCCAAGTCTCTCCTGTCCAATCATCTCCTCTCCTGGATATTGAAGTCAAGAACTAGAATACTTATCTGGATGGGAGTTGAAGCATGGTGCTTAGGAGCACTTACTCTCATAGAGGACCTGAGAATGGTTCTCTACACACACAAAGGGCAGAGAGGTCACACTCGTAGAGTCCTATAATTCCAGGTCAAAGGAAATCCATCACTTTCTCAGGTTGCTTAGGGAATCTGCATACATGAAATACACACATACACACATATACACACATACTTACACATGCATACACAAGCACACACAAGCGCACATACATACACACATTCATACACATAAACACACATTCACAAATACACATAAAGTGAGCTATGTTCATTCTTTCAGCTAACTGAGAAAATCACTGGGCTTTGATAAATATATTCTTGGTGCTAGCCTTGGAGTAAATCACACTGAGTTATTCAGCTGAGTTGTATGTAGCTCAAAAGTACATCAAAACTTTAGCTGCATATGAATGTGTTAAGCTTCACCTCTCTATATGGGGTCTTCAACAACAATTTCTGTGTATCATAGTGTTAGATTTATCAGTTATCCATCCAAATTGGTGTTTCCCCAACACCTAGTAAGTGGCTTTTAGTTTTAAAGTCTTAATTATATTTTTATATAGTAGCAGAATGAAGACTGAAAACTGTCAAATAATTTCCTTTTGAAGATAGTACAGCATTTGCCCACACAGTAACTTCAACTGAATACCTGTATTATATTACTATAATAACTGTGTGCTTGGTTTGGCCATAGCATACATACATGTACTTATTAGCTATAGGATATTAGGAATGTGGTTTCTTTTTCCTAATTTAATTTTCTAAATCATTCCTCAGTCCAATTAAACAGTCTAATTTGGACCTTCTAGGGGACTTCTATTTATGTAGTAAGAATTAATGAAAACATGCAGAGGAATTTAATTAGCTTCATGTCAAGACTATTTGGTGTGGAAAACTGAGGTAGCTTAGCATTGTCCTGACGCAGCCTTAGGAAACTTATTGAAATCAGTAGATTAGAATGATTTTCAATTAACACATGGGGTTTTCTATGCAAATAGAAGTTCTTAAACATTTGAGGGGTCATATAAAAATCCATTTAATTACAATACTTGTGAGCATCACCTCTGAAATCCAGTCACCTCTCTGTCTATGTATATGTTTTATTTTGGAGAAGAGCCTCCTTTCCAAAATTGAGCTCAGGGATTGTTTCCAGGACTAGGATTATAGTTGCATCCCACCATGCATGGCTTCTTATACGATTGCACAAAACTTAGCTCACGTTCTCCTGCTTGCAAGACAAGTACTTTTATCATTTGAGAAGTTTCCCCAACACCTAGTAAGTGGCTTTCAGTTCTCTGACTTTCAATTAGTCTTTGGTCAGTTTTCCTGCTTTGAGCTAATTAAATATCCTGGAGACATTGTGATGGCATAATTTGAATTGGAATGAGTTAACCTTTGTATGCACAGTCCATATTATCTTTTGTTAATCTTCCTCTTTTATAGAGTGCAGTAATGGACATTTGGCACCTTTGTGAAATGGATGATCACACATGATTTATTTCTTTTACTTATGGTTTGACTTAGAGAACCAACTCCCAAAGTTTCAAAAACCAACTCTGGAAAATCTAAAACTGCCTACTTGTACATTTCTATTATAAGCATTTAAAAATTCATACTCTTTGAAAGAAAAGTTAAGCAGTTCTTTCCCTTTCTGTGTTAACTGTTTACTTTGGATTGACTGACAGCAGATGTTAATGTTTGGAGAGTATTTACTGTTAGGGTACTAGGTAGACAATCTCAAGGCATGATAATTCAAGACTCAGTTGTATTTTTTTATTTAGCAAAGTTGTCATTTATTTAGTTGGAGTTTGTGTTTATATTTTTGTATTGTTCCATTCATGCAGCTTTTTCAGGAGCAGGAGATCTGACTCAGTTGTTAAGAGCTCTGGCTGTTCTTTCAGAGGACCATGGTTCCATTCCTAGTACTCACTACTGTTCATAACCCTGTTCTCAGGTGATCTGACACCTTCCTTTGGCCACCTTAGAAACCAGCTATGCACATGGTGCACAGGTATAAATGCAAGCAAAACACAAATGCACAAAAAGCATAAATTAACATTTAAAATGTTTTTCTGTAGAACATAATGAATCCACAGAAAGACAAGTTAAAATTTACTTCACATCTTTAGAGAGGTTTATTTTTATCTAATGTGCATGAGTTATTTTGCTTACATGTATATATGTGCAGCGAGTGTTCTCAACTACTGAGGTATCCCTCCAACCCCTAGATTTATGTTTTTTTTAAATGTTACAAAAAAACGTTTTTGTTTTCGTTTTTAATAACAGTGAACCATATCTAAAGGGTCTGCAGCCTCTTCTAATGCATCATCTCTTTTTGTTCTCATTGTATAACTCAGAAGCTTTTATAAATGAAAAAGTTTCTACAAAAAAAATCCACCTATTACCTTCAGTATAAAGTAAGAAAAGTGATATTTTAGATTAAAAGGTTTCTTCACTCTTGTCTGCTTTGTTGATCATGGCAAATGCTAAATCCTCCACAGAAGATGCTACATATATTAAACTGTAAGTTAAATCTGCTCCATACAGGTTCCTTTCTATTTACTGTGGTATATATGCTTATGGTCCCTTACAAAGTTCATGTGTCAAAATCCTAAGCAATTCCTAAGGTAGTGATGATATTGGGAAGGAATCCTTTTGGGAAATACCATCCACATAAGGGTGGTGCCCTTAGGAACAAGATTTAGGTTCTTTTGAAACAGACAAAATAATTTATATTTTCTCATTTTTTTTTCTTTATGTGGAACTAGGAATCAAACTTCAGCATTCCTGTATGGAAACCAAGTGCTTTACTGATGAGCTACACACGCAGTAGCAAGCTAACCCTTCCTAACTTGTGAAGATTCAGCACAAAGGTGCCTTTAATTAACCTAGAAATTTGCTTTTACCAGGCACCAAATCTCTTGGTAACATGTTATCTCTATTTCCAGAGCTAGAGCAGAAGCATTTCTGTTTTGTTTGTGTGTTTTTTTTTAATGTACCCAGTCTTTGGTATTTTATTATTGCCCCCTAGATGGATTAAGACACCATAATTGGTAAAACATTGTGTTCATATTCTTGGGAAAGTGTAGTACCCCCTGCATAATACGTTCTGCAATGACTTATAATTGGGACACTATTAGGAGAGGAAGGGAACTTTAAGCAGACTTTCCTCATGGGTTCCTTCCTCTTGGACTTTTCTTTTTGTCCTTTAGAGGTTTTATATAATGGTAAACACTTTTGTTCTCAATTTTCAAGTTCCCCTTTACTCTGTCCATAAATTTGATAGAAAGAACCCAACATCTACCAAGCCTCAAGGTCTTTTTGCAGTGGTTTGGTGAAAAATATTGGTTATGACAGTACTCAATGGCTACATTATTCTGTGGTATGATTATCTGAGTAGCATTTGCTGACTGGCTAGAAGCACAAAAGCTGTCATTGCAGGGCTAAGATGGTCACAAAGATTTTTTTTTTCTAACTGTCTCTGCCCTCCTTTCTTCCTTCATTGAGTATGAAGTTGTGTCCTCGGGTGTAAGAGGGTTTGTTGGAGGCATGCAACAGCAACACTGTTATAAACTAGCACACACAAAAAAAAAAGAGGTAAATTTTTTCCATGTTAAACCATTTAGTTTGGATATTTATTTGATAGGCTGACCCAAATCACTTTTAGATTAATAAAATCTGGTAAAAAAAAATAATAAGCTTATTTCTTTTCTCCATTTAGATGTGATTCCATGCCTAAAAATGAAATAATAGGCTTATGTTGAAGTAACTAGGAACATTTGAAAAATAGGAAAAGATAAAGGCAGTGCTTTGGAGTATATGCCAGCATTTATATGTTATCTCAGCGTTCATCTCTCAAGCAATTTTCCTACCTCACATGAGTTGTCTCAATCCCTTTGATAGTGCCTCTTGCCGTACAGGGTGACTGATGTATACGATAGATAACCCTTGAATCATAATCCTTTCCCAAAGTGCACACAATTTAATGCCACTTTAGTTTTATTTAGAATTCACTATCATGTTAGTCAAGGTGTTTTATGACTATTTTAAATAACTGTGTTAAGAGTGACAGGTGGTCACACTCCTGAGCAACACCCCACATGGTGGAATTTTGGATGGAAGGTAAGTCCCAGCAAGGAGCGGCATGAAAGTGCAATGTAATATGCAGGAATTCCTTTTATAGTAATTTTCTTGTTCTTAGATATCCCGAGTAACTAACAGTTATAAATTTGGCTGTTGTAACAGGACGAAGAATAATGAACAGGTGCATAGCATTGTTTTTCACTTTCGTATGTGACAGAAAGTGCAACATTCCAACATTTGGACTTGACTGAGTTTTTATAGAAAGTGTATGAAATAATACATTGTCCAGTACTGCTTTCCTGTGCTAAAAAGTTCAAGAGAGATGCAGGGGTCTCCAGGTCAAGCCGGTTTCAAATTTGCTTATGGTTGTGGTATGCCATCACACCATTGTACCTCACAATTAAAACCTAAGAGTTACGATAGGGAATAAAGAAATATTGATACCTTCATCGTCCTTAACTGAAATAATCAGCAAAAGAGATAAAGCAGAAGTTTAATCAGAAATGAAAATGCTTGACTGTATATGCTGATTCAACCTATACATTTTTTTTTTTTTAATTTTACGATGATGTGGAGGTGATACTCATTCTGTAGAAACCATTTTTGGATTCCAGTGTGTATATGTGTGTGTGTGTGTGTGTGTGTGTGTGTGTGTGTGTGTGTGTGTGTATGAATCTGCTCAGGATTGAATTCAGAACCATGTGTAGGCTAGATATGCTATCACTGACCCAACACTCATTGTTGAATTTTGATTTTTTTTCCCATTGGATTGTTAATATGCTGTAAGACACTCTAGTAGCAATGACAAGAAGCACTGACTGGCCTTCCAAATGGCCTCATGACCATCAGGATAAATAACTTATTCTCTTTAGTTTATTGTTTCTTAAGTTATGATGTCTGTGATGTAAAATTGTTGTATATATTCTATAACTATTAATTGTAATTCATGATGTTTTGATGGGATGTGAACAGAAGATGCTGACATATCTGTAGTGATATCCTGTCTGGGTATCATATAAGATGAGCAAAGATTCAAGTTCAACCATCTAGTGATTAAGTAGCAAAGTAGACTTTATTATGGATTTTCAAAGCAAAGCAGATCACAGGCTTTATGTAATTTTTATCTGTTTCAAGAATGTGAAGGTGACATTGTCTCATCTAAGAGGGATGAACACTTATGCAAATAAAGGAAGAAACAGAAATCTATCTAAAGCAAAAGTTTCGTTATAAGAGGCCTCTCTTATCAAATACTTTTAGTTGTATGTGTGGACCCATGGACTTTGACAAAATGTCACCGAGAAAAAAATCTGGTATAATCTGGTAGTGACAATGGGCAATTCAGAGTTAACTTTCCTTTTAGCTTCTCTCTCTTCTCACACATAAACTATTAAAAGCTAATTTATGCAAAAAAGAAGACAGCCCATATAAATATTCTTAATAGACAGCTGTCAAAACTTCAAATACTGTAGTGATTTTGGCCATTGATAATGAGTAAGTGGCTGATTTTCACAAAATATTTGCTAGCTATATTTCACAATAAAATTGTCCTGTAAGAGAACTATGTTAACATACAATCACACCAAAACTCCTAATTGAAATGAATACTGATGGTACATGGGTGTTTTGGGGACCACTGGACATACAAGAGAACTCTGATGAGCATGAAGCTACACCCATGATACTTCAGCACTATGGCTTCCCTGTCATTTCTAAGAGACACCATCTACAACAGATGTCCTGGTCCTCCGGCTCCTACAAACTTTCTTATCTCTCCTTTTCAATGTTCCCTGAGCCTTAGGTGCAGAAGTTTATTGTTTACATGGCAGTTGAAACTGGGCTCCCCACAAACCATTGTCATTTGCATTATAACCTGCAGTGATTTTCTATAATGATCTCCACTTCCTAGAAAGAGGAGATTCTTTAGTGAAGAATAAGATATACTTTTATCTGTGAGTATGAGGATGATGTTTAGAATGCATTTAGGAATTATGCTGATCTAGTGAAGTGACGGTAGTAGGTTCTTTTCTAATATCATGAACTCCTTAGCCCAAGGTTGTTGTCTAGGTTTCTAGTAACAGGCGTGATTTTTCTCCTACTTAATAGGTCTTATATCTAATTAGACAGCTTTGCTGCCAAGATATGTGCCACAGTTGCACCTTTAAGTGTATCCTGCTAAGTTTGTCATTGTTATGGTTCTTAGGCATCAAGCTGGATAGAGTTATTGATTACTTCTCTTTACTGGCAGATTTTATTGAATTTTTAAGCACTATGAAAGCTATACCAATGGAAGAGGGTTTTTTTTCAGGTTAGATCAAACTTGAGTATTATGTGTCTCATGTCTGAAGCTTGTAGTATATCAGCAATAAGAACTTAGCGTCTTCCTTAGAGAGACAATGGGAGGCAACAACTGTAGAATAAAGATTTCTCACACCTGGTACCGCGGTTTAGTTAGATGATTCTGCTGCAGATAATCTCTAATACATGGGTGTGGGTCATGTGACCAAGATATCATTAGCCAAGTGAAATTGGTCTAAAGAAGAACACATCACTAAATCTAGGGTACTAGATACAATAAGGCATAGCATATGAGGCTCCACTGAATCAGAGATTACTTAAATTATGCTAGGCCCATCCATATTCCTTCATGCTGACCTGTCTAGTACTTGAACTCAGAAAATGCTATTTCATGATTATTCTTGAAACATGATTATTATTGGAATGTGGGCCTGAAGAGTGACTGAGCAGATGAAGTTGGTTGATTGAAAAGAGGACAGAAGATATGAGGGAGCAGCTGAAGCAGGAAAAAAGCTGCCACTCAAATTGTACTAGATTTCTCAGTTGCTGACATGTTCTAATTTCTTTGTACAAGGCTCATGATCTTCTTCCTGAATTCAATAAAAACCTATTTACCTTATAATCCTCTTTTTATTTGAAATAAGTTGGGTGGTTTTATGTTTCTGGAAACAAAAAAAGGAACTTATCTGAAATACATGCTCAGAAATGAATATGGTTGTCACACAGGGGAAATTCCCTGTTCTGGCAGACCCATTGTCACTTCCTATTCCATTTGACTGTGAATAACCTAAAGGTAGTAGAGCAAAAACAAACGTAAAGGCTAGGTTATAAATTTTCAGAGTTTATGTCAAAGCTCCCATATGAGTTAAGGCAACAGAAGGTGCCACAATAAATCTTTCTAGAAATCTCTAGCTTACAGCGGTCGAAGCTTAATTCTACTTCACATAGAGCAATGCATTGTGGGCATGCAGAGCGGCAACCTCTGATTCACGCAGTCATTCAGGAAATCTGGCTCTTAGAGGATCTGCTATCTGTAATGCATGGCATTGAATGTTGGCAGGCAGCCATTGGAAAGAGAAAGACCAGAAGCAAGACCACATGGGTTACAATCGAGACCACTTATTAATAACTTCTGAAGTCTGCTGGCCAAACTACAGTTGGAAGGCCATGCATGATAGAAAATATCATGGGAAACAACCAAGTTATGTGTTGGTTTAAGAGGAAAGTCAATTAGAATAAGGAGCCCATGTATTCTATGCTATCTCTCAACTTGTCGTACTGGATTGCCTCAAAGGAGCCTCTCTGCTAAGCTGAAATATAATATTGGAATATAAATATGCTGTGTTTATTATATTCTAATAGAACACTATCCAGCCTATACTACAGCCAACTATACATCACAATTTCTATCCTAAGATGTAGTTTCTACAAAAAATAGGCATACTTTTTCACTTTACTCATGGTATGTAAAGTGAATGCATCTGTGATGATGAAACAGGGAGTCTCTATGACTAATCATCTCAGACAAGGCATTTGCATGGTGTTTGAAAACACACTTAGACATTTAAAAAAACTACTCAGAGTTAACTAGTACTTAAAATAAATATAGCATGTGCTGCCTTGTACTTTGAGCAGAGTTACAAAAAAAAAAAAAAACAAAAAAAGCAAAAACAAAAAAAAAAAAACAACAGTTGTATAGGAGTGTAGTCTACCGAAGCAGAACACATGAAAATTACTTGTAAATAAGGCAATGATGTCAGCATAATGTGGGAGTTACACTCACTTGTGCTTTTTTTCTCATCTCATTAAGGTTCTATGACATCAAGTGATAGTTAAACACAAAGTTGACTTACTTCACAGTTAACAATAGCTTTTTTTTTCCTACTGTCCCAGATATCCACATATCCACACCGTATTGTCCAGCACTTTCTCCAAGAACCAGTTTTGTTCATAAACATTGTTCTGGCCATGCTCTGTGCAACATTACCTACTGTGGCTTATTGATGTTGGAAATACATCTTTTCTGTTAAGCCAAGATAATATTAGGATTGCTTTCTCTAGCGAGTAAACAAACAGTAGCAGTTGTTCAGGTTTTAGATGCCTTGCCCTCAATCCTATTTTTCTCATAAACCTTATTATTTTTATTGATGTTGCAGAATCCGTACTTCTCAGCCCTGCATATATTCCATTACAGTTGCTAGACCTCTCTTTTCAGTTCCAAGTGTCAAAAACCCAATCTAAACCGCTGTAGAGAAAATGAAAATATATTAAATCATACACATGGAAGGCCCAGGGGTTTCACCGACTTCAGGCGTTCCTCCAGCCACAACTGAAAAAATAGTCTTTAGGTAACTATCTTTGTCATTTAGCTCTATTTTTTCTCAATGGGTTTTAAATGAAATGTAGAGTTTCTCTACAGGGTAGATAAGTGGTCATTATCAAACTAAAACTTATTTGCCTGGTGTTGTGATACACATCAACCTAAAACAGATGGTAGGAAGAAATGGCATTATTTAATAAAAGACTAAGGATCTATTTAAAATAAAATAAAAAAAACCTTAAAATTATGATTTACTTACTTTTTTCTCATCTCTCCATCCTTACCCTTCCTACTTTTTTCAACTTCATGTCCTCTTTTTTCCTTGTTACTGCATTTATATATAAATATATATATGCATGTATGAGTATGTGTGTGTGATATATATGATGTAAATTATGTATATACATATATATACATATATTCATAAATATAACCATTTGGCACCAAAAAATTGTAATCTTCCCTGGGAAAAGACACTACCTTTCCTAGTCCCTGCTTTCCTCAGTGAGGCAGCTGCGTTCTTTGTTTACAGTCGAAGCCTTGTGGGCTTTTCTCTTTCCAGTTTGGCATACTCATCATCCTTATTCAGTTTGCATTTGGGCAGTTATGCTGGTGAAATATTATGGGTGGAACGTTTAATATCAAAAGTATTTTCAAATTTCAGGCAGGTGGAGAGACAACTAGAGACAGTGGGGGAAAGGTTCATGCTAGCAGAGAGGTAATTCTTTGAATTTCTAAGGTCTAAAATTGAGTGGAAGGGCTAGTTATGAAGACCAGTGAATGAATTCTCTCTGTTATAAGAGCGGACCGATGAACTGCACCTGCAACCTTAAGAATAAAACAGCCTCTGCTTTCCAGAAAAGGAAGAAGTAAGGAAATGAATCCTCCATTTTTCTTCTCTGCCCGTCTCCTCCCCCTCTCTCTTCTCCTCTTCTTCCTCCATTTTTGTTTAGATCCTTCTAATCTTCTCTTTCCTGTGATAAATTAACTGCTTAAGGCAACCTTGGAGGAAATGTTAATTTGGCTCATGGTTTAAGGGAATGCAGTAAGTCTGTCATTGGGAAATCCTTGGTATGGCTCACACCTCTGGCCACGGGAGCTTGATCACATTTTGGCAGAACTGGGAATAGATGGGGGAAATGGTGGTACTCTTCTCACCCTCTCTTTTCTATTTTCATTATTATTATTTACAGTTTTTTCTCTTTGTATTCCAGCTGTATTCCCTCCCTCAGCTCCTCCTGGTTCCACCCTCCTTTCCCATTCCCTACCTATGCCCCTCCCCTAGCCCACTGATAGGCTAGTCCTCCTCCCCTAGTATATGACTTTAGCCTATCAGTCTCATCGGGATTAGTAGGACACCCCATGGAGCCTAAGGACCACATGGGCTACCCTCCTCCATTGCTGGTGGGAATGTAAACTTGTACAACCACTTTGAAAATCAATCTGGGGCCTTCTCAGAAAATTAGGAAGAGTGCTACCTCAAGATCCAGCTACAGAACTCCAGGGCATTTATCTGAAAGATGCTCAACCATACAACAAGGATATTTGATCAACTGTGTTCCTAATAGCCAGAATCTGGATACAACCTAGATGTCCCTCAAATGAGTAATGGATACAGAAATTGTGCTACATTTACACAATGGAATACTACTCACCAATTAAAAACAAGTAAATCATGAAAATTACAGGCAAATGGATGAAACTAGAAAAGATCATCCTGAGTGAGGTAACCCAGAAGCAGAAAGTTGCACATGGTATATACTCACTTACAAGTGGATATTAGCCATATACTATAGAATAGACATACTAAAATCTGTAGTCTGAAGGAAGCTAAACAACAAGGAGGATCTTTGGGAAGATGCTTAAACAGCATATATATATTTTAATTTTCTTTATTATTATTATTAGTTACAATTTGTTCACTTTGTATTCTGGCTGTAGCTCCCTCCTTCTCCTTCTGCTTCCATCCTCCCTCTTCCCATTCCCCATGTCCCTCCCCTAGTCCATTGATAGGGAGGCCTTCCTCCCCTAATCACTGACCCCAGCCTCTCAGTTCTCACTAGGACTGTCTGGATCCTTTTTTCTCTGTGTACTAATTAGGCCACCTCAAAAGTGGGAGGTAAATCAAAGTGACTCCACTGAAGTCATGTCAGAGACTAGGGAACCCACATGGAGACTGAGCTGCCCATGGGCTTCATCTGAGCAGGGAGTCTAGATCCTTTCCATGCATGGTCCATAGTGGATTTATCAGTCTCTGCAGGACTCCATCAGTCCAGATATTTTTGTCTGTGTCGCTCTCCTTGTGGAGCTCCTATCCTCTCCAGGTCTTTCTATCTTACCCTTCTTCCATAAGATACCATGAGGGCCCAGAGGTCTTTTCTGAGACTGATACTCAAACAAAGGACCATGCATGGAGAAAACCTAGAACCCCTGCTCAGATGTAGCCCATGGCAGCTCAATCTCTAAGTGGGTTCCCTAGTTAGGGGAGCAGGGCCTGTCTCTGACATGAACTCAGTGGCTGGCTCTTTGATCACCTCCACCTGCTGGAGTGGGGTATGGGGGAGAAGCAGCCTTACCAAGGCACAGAGGAAGATAATACAGCCAATCCTGATGAGACCTGATAGACTATGGAAAGATGGAAGGGGAGAAGGACCTCCCCTATCAGTGGACTGGGAGGAGGGGCATGGGAGCAGAAGAGGGAGGAAGGCAGTGGAATTGGAAACAAAATAGGGAGAGGGCTACATCCATGATACAAAATGAATAAATTGTAATTTTTATAAAAAATATTTACAAAAAAGAAAAAAAAGAATTGTCTGCTCTCTCTTCCAAGTTTGGCTATGAGTTTCAGCATCTACTTCAATACCCTGCTGAATAGAGTCTTTCAGAAGCACCCTAGGGAGGGCTTCTGTCCTATTCCCTGTCATCAGCTGCTTCTGATGTTTATCCTGTTTGCCCTTCTGAATGAGGATTAAGCCTCTTCCCTAGGGTTCTCCTTGTTGTTTAGCTTCTTTAGGACTATAGATTTTATTATGTCTGCCCTACATTATATGGCTAATAGCCACTTGTAAGTGACTATATACCGTGTGTGTCTTCCTGCTTCTGGGCTACCTTACTCAGGATGATCTTTTCTAGTTCCATCCATTTGCCTGTAATTTTCATGATTTCCTTGTTTTTAATTGGTGAGTAGTATTCCATTGTGTAAATGTACCACAATTTCTGTATCCATTACTCATTTGAGGGACATCTAGGTTATATCCAGATTCTGGCTATTATGAATAAAGCTGCTATGAACATGGTTGATCAAATGTCCTTGTTGTATGATTGAGCATCTTTTGGAGGGCTAATATCCAGAATATAGAACTCAAAAAGTTAAACACCAACAAGCCAAGTAATCCAATTAAAATATGGGGTACAAAGCTAAACAGAATTCTCAGCAGAGGAATATTGAATGGCATGGAAACACTTAAAGAAATGCTCAATGTCCTTGGTCATCAAGGAAATGCAAATCAAAAGGAGCCTGAGATTCCACCTTATATCCATCAGAATGGCTAAGATCAAAAACTCAAGGAACAACACATGCTGGGAAGATCGTACAGCGATGGAGGTACCCTCCTCCATTGCTGGTGGGAATGCAAACTTGTACTACCACTTTGGAAATCAATCTGGTGCTTTCTCAGACAATTAGGAATAGAGCTACCTCTAGATCCAGCAAATCCTCTTTTATTTTCTTTTTTAAAAATATTTTATTTACTTATTATGTATATAATGTTCTGTATACCTGAACAGCAGAAGAGGGCACTAGATATTAAAGTTGAGTTTGAGCCACCATATGGTTGTTGGGAATTGAATTCAGGATCTTTGGAAGAACAGTCAATGCTCTTAACATCTGAGCCATCTCTTCAGCCCTAAACCGTTTTTATTTTGCTCATCTAGGACACTGTCCCATAGGGTGGTACTGCTCATATTCAGAGTGGATCTTACCCTCTGAATTAACCCTCTCTGTGTCAGCTCTCAAATACAGACCCTAACATGTCCCTAGATATTTATTAATTCGGTCAGTTTGACACTCGGAATTTACCACCATATTCCCATAGTGCAAATCTGGCTGTGTATAAGAGCTAGCAGCTGGTATACTCCACAGGGGGAAACATTCTCCTTGTGAGGAGCAAGGTGAAGGCATAATACATAAAGGAGGAAGGAGATCACTCAAAGTTGTTACTTTTCCACTTCAGTAAATGCACTGATTTTCTCCAGGGTTCTCATGAGAGTTTTACAGAAAGTTCTTATTGATCATGCTTGTATCATATATGTATATCTGGTAGCCAGAAGAATTCAGTGTTCTCTTTGTCTGTCAGTATAGATGACACTAGAATGATTAGCACCATGATCAAGAGGTCACAGATGAGGGGGAAATCTTCAGTCAAGACTTTTGATGATCTCTGAAATTAACATTGTTTTAGACCAACAGCATGTGACATGTCAGGATATAAGACACCAAAAAAGCTGCATTTACTGGTGACTTATTCTAATATTTTCCACATACATCTTTCATTTGTACCAATCAAATGATTTACTTTTCACAGAGAAAAAAGAAAAAAATACTGAGAATGGAATAGTATATGTTTAATACATAGGGTAGATGAGTCAAGTATTTGCCTATAGAAATATTTGGAAAACAGAGGAAGATAATATACCCTTGATTCCCCACAAACACTTCCTGAAAGCTTAAGACAAAATCGAGAAAGAATTCGTGGACATTGCATGTTTCTTGAAATTATTACAGAGTTTCTGGACTTCAAGTTGTTTAGAATTCCCCTAAGTGGGTAATGAAAATAGAAAATAACATACCCGCAAGGGTATGGTATCAAAGACCATCTTCCACATGTTTAATAGCTTCTCTTGTCAGAATGTTTTACATAAAAATTAAGCATGGAAATAATATGTTATTAGTAAATTTTATTTGACTGGATGGTACTTGCTGCAGAAAGTTGTGGCTTCAGATGCTCTAAAGAGGAACATGGCAAGTTGTTTTCTTTAATTCTTTTATTAATTTCACTTTATTCACTTTGTATCCTCCCATAAGCCCCTCCCTCCTCCCTTCCCTTTCCCACCCTCTCTCCCCCTTCTTCATGCATGCCCCTCCCCAAGTCCACTAATAGGGGATGGGGGGTCCTCCTCTCCTTCCTTCTGATCTTAGTCTATCAGATCTCATCAGGAGTGGTAGCATTGTCATCTTCTGTGCCCTGGTAAGGCTGCTCTCCCCTCAGGGGGAGGTGATCAACGAGCAGGCCAATCAGATTATGTCAGAGACAGTCCCTCTTCACATTACTATGGAACCCACTTGGACACTAAACTGCCATGGGCTACATCTGTGCAGGGGTTCTAGGTTATCTCCATGCATGGTACTTGGTTAGAGTATGAGTCTCTGCAAAGACCCCTGTCTTCAAATTTTCTGGACAAGTTGTTTATTATAGAGTATTATTCTTTCGGTTTGTTGGAAATTGTCATCCATATGACAAGTGATTGTTTTTGAAAAGTCACTCTGGGGATCAATCAAATGCCAAGTTGATTTCTGCCCAGTCTCTGTCCCTTCATTTGTTCTCACAAGATTTCTACTTGAGGTCAGTTGCTCATAGTTTTTGTTTGTTTGTCTAGTTTCATGAAAACACAAGTTGGAACAGTGGCGAGTGAGAGAACAGAGTAAATTTAGGACTTGCATATTGAATAGAAGCTAGGAACTTTGTGTGTGTGTTCCTATACACATAATATATGCATCATACACACTGTGTTTGTGTTTGCATCATACACATTGTGTGTATATGTGTGTGTGTGTGTGTGTGTGTGTGTGTGTGTGTGTGTGTGTGTGTGTAGAGTCTGAGACATACACAGAAAGCATCCTCCTGTAGCAGCTATCTCACAAATGTCCAATTGGCTCAGTGTGACACAAAAAGGATTTTATTTTTCATACTTTCCAAGACTTGAGAAGTTTTTCTATTTTCTATTTCCTAATAAGACAGAATATTCATTGTCTAGGAAAGTAGAGGAGTCATACTATATTCTTTTAAGAAGCCTGGGCCTTACCCAAAGTGAACAGGAATGGATTGGCAGGCCGGATTGAAGCCAGTACCACCTCCTGCTTGTTTTGAATCTGTGCATAGATTTTCTTTTAGCTTCTTTTTACTTTGGAGTAGAATATTTTCATCATCAGACAGGCTTGGAAATACTTAATAGAGATAAAATAATTAGGTTACCTCTGTCACAATTAGAACAACTTTTTACCTTCCTATCAAAACAGCCTGTAGCCAGGAATGAGCTGTTTTTTTTGGAACAGGACAGATCACATTTCTATAGAGAAAAAAATCCTGTAACTTTATGCTATGGTGCGTATGTTAGTCTCTATGCTAGAAGTCTATTTCTGTATAAAAAGGGGCAACAACTATGTTAACATGACATGGTAACAAACAAAAATAAATTTATGCATGTTTTTATAACCTATAAGTTACTAGTTGGATAGCCTGGATTTAATGTGTGGCCTAATACAATTATTCATACACTGTATATCAGAAAAACAGAAAGGTTAGACATCTCTGGTAGTGGGTGGAGAGTGTGTAAGTATCAAGGATTAAGGATGATCTTCTTGAGTGACTTAGGTCTCATAAAAGTATAGCAGTTCCCACAACATAAATGTATTTTCAAAAGTAAGCCTGGGATCTCCCAGTTTCTTTCTTCTCTTCCAAATATGTTGCTTTTGGTCATTCTTCCACTATAGAGGTCTCTTTGCCATGTTGTGACATCCAAGGCCAGTGATGTTGGAATGCTTTCTTTCAGGCTTTTACCTTTAAAAACATCAACCAAATAAAATTGTCTTCTTTACTAAGGTGTTCTATCTCATAATTCTGTTCAGGAACAACAGAACAGACCGAAACACCATTCTAGAGGTTGAAGAAACACTTGTGCCTTTTGCTAAACAGTCTCAGACTATTTATATAGAGATGCCTACCCAATAGACTAAGAGCTGCTGTTCCAAACAGGATAGAAAGAAGTCTCTAACAACAACAACAACAAAACCAAAATAGATTATAAGAACCATTTACTAAGGCTAAGTTCCTTGCAGTGAGTACGGTATTTAAAAATGTTACTAACTCATACTTACACCAAATTCATTATGTTGATGGTTATTGTATTAGGTATTTTTAGCATCCATCTGTTATAAATCTGGGCTTCTGTGATTAGCTGATTGGCAAAGTTAGTATTGAAATAACATTGAAATGAATCACATCTGAATCTCTCAGGACCAGAGTAACATTATCATTAATATATAGTAATATTTTTTATGTGTCTGTATTTTCTTTTTTAAATTATAACATAACTGCATAAGTTCTCCTTTTTATTTTTATGACAACTATTTAGTTAAGTATTGTGTTGTTTTAGTGAAGTGATGGCTGTAGGTTGTTCTCCAAGATCCACGACTTCATTTCACTAGTCCTAGGCAGTGGACCAATATATTTCCTGTATTTCTTGATCTCGAATCAAAAAATCAAGAAATTTTTTGTCTACAGAAAAAAAAAAAAACCAGCTTGAATAAAATGTTAATTTCAGTTCCAGTATTACCATGGCAACTGCACAGAAGGGAAGAAACCCATATCTCCATGAATGGATTCATGTTGTGTCTTAGTATTGATGTCCTTGGTGGTCATGGGTCACTCCAGGTGGCAGTAATATGCTCAGTTCCATTGAGGTACATGCTTGACAGCCTAGAGCATCTGAGTGTGTGACAATGGCACTGGTATATTAACCTATTAATCTTCATTCTCAGACTCTGTTACTGACCCAAACTTTCACAGCAGAGAAGGAAAAGGACATTTGTCAAAGGGGGAGTGCTGTGAGTCTTTTAAGTCTTTGAATAAGTTGGGTAAATTATGACCTTGCGATGTTTGGTTTGCCACTTTATCATCAGGATGTTCATTGAACTGCCTATCGAAAGTCCTTACTTAAAGTTACTACAGTTATGGAAAGGTTCTGAACTCTCTACGTCTGTGAAAAGATACTGCGAGAAAGCCTCTCCATGCTTAGCTTTAGGAGTTTCACATGTGTTGTGTGGTGGCCTCTGTTTCCTGCAGCCATTGTGTTCTAAACGCAATCAATATTTCAGTCATGGTATTGAGCACTCTTCAAGATGTGAGATGTACTGCCTCTTTTACGGATGATCTAAGAGAAGGACATCCTTTAAATAGATACTATCAGGAGCATCCCAAGAAATTCTTAAAGGAAATATATTTTTATTTTGTATGTGTGTTTTGATTGCATGTATATACCTGACCACTTAGGTAACAAAAAGAGGATTTCTGTTCCCCTGAAACTGGACTTACTGATTCTTGTGAGCCACCAGATAAGGGTGCCAGGAACTGATCTTATTTCCTATGTAAGGACAGCCAGTGCCCTTAACTACTGAACTCTCAAATCATCACTTTTATGGTATTTGACTTAGTAAGGAGACAGTTTTTTGTTTTGTTTTTGTTTTTGTTTTTGTTTTTTCCTGAAAGGTAATGAGGGACTTCTTTTTCCCCATTGCCATTTTTCTCTTTATTTCACAATTGAATTCCAGCAGCTTTTCTTTTTTTTCTCATTTATTTTTTTTATTCACTTTACATCCTTGTAGCCCTTCTCTCTTCCCTCCTAGCTCCACCCTCTCTTCTTCCTCCCTCCTCTTTCCCTCTTCTGAGGAAAATGGGAGCTCCCCTTTTCATCCACCCCAGGTCATCAAGTTGCATCAGGACTAAACATGTCCTCTTCCCCTACAGCCTGTCAAGGCAGGGGAAAGTGATTAAAAAGCTGGCAAGTAAGTCTGTGTCTGTTGCAGTCCCCACTTCCTTTACTAGAGACCCCACTTGAAGCCTAACCTATCCATTTGCTACATCTTGTAGGTTCCCTAGGTGTAGTTTATGCATGCTCTTTGGTTGATGTTTCAGTCTCAGCAAACCTCTCTGGGTGAAGGAGACAGTTTTGATGATATCAGTTGCTACTGAAAAATTTCTTCATATTTTATATTTCATTATTTTCTTGTAACAGGTATTCATATCATAATTATATTTTAAGGTAAAAAATATTATGTGGATAAACAGTGTGGAAAGGTTTTTTTTCTGAATGATATAGTGACAAAATATTTAAAAGTATTGAAAATATGATGAAAACACTTTGAATATCTTACTCCTTACTAAATCTCAAAGTAATTCAACTTTGTGTGACATCTGTTATCCAGATAAAATATATGTTTACTATTGAATGTTAATATAATTTCAGAATAATGCCTCATAAAATCTATGTTTTTCTTGAAGCTGGGAAGACCTTTAATTAATCGCCTTTGTTTCAGAAAGGTAACTTAGGCACCTACATTATAGGCAGATGGACAGCCTTCTTTTGAATCAAAGACAACCATTATAGTTTCATAATCGCTGATTTTCAAAGTAGAGTTCAACAATAATTTGATTTCCATTTAAAAAAAGTAACATAGAACTAAAACAACTACTTGGCAAATAAAAATGCTTGAATAACATATTAGATTCTGTTCTGCCATCACCATGACAACTGCTGTGGAGATGTTCTGTCACAGGACCATGATGGTAAATTGTAGATTGTCTATGCTAAAACATCCAAATAGTTTGGAATGTGTCAGAAAGTTGTTTTATTAAGTGTGAGTTTAACTATTTATTTAAGAATACAGTTAGCACTTCCAGTTAAGGTAAAGATGAGCCTTATATGTTTTCTTACTGTCATGGATAAAAACTGGAGAAATATATAATGCACATTATCTTAGATTAGAAACTTCCAAGAACTCTGAGGAGGTTGGAAAGAAAATGTCATGAAGGTTAATAAAGGGAATGCTTATTGGGTTTTTTAAATAAATAGTGTTTCAAAGAAAAAAAAAACACTGGTTATTATTCAACAATCAACTGGAAAATTATTAGTAATATATAACATTTTGCACACACACACACACACACACACACACACACACACACATATATATATATATATATATATATATATATATGTAAATTGGAACAGATAAAGATGTTTTTGTTTTGTTAGTAATTTTAAGATTAACAAAAACCAAAGTGTTTCTTATGAGGTTAGACATGTAGTAAGATTTTGCATGCATGGTCTTACTCAGTTCACAAAAGAATATAGATGAGTTAGTTCTGTTGTGATTCTCACAGATTAGTCAGGGAAAATAAGGCTTAGGCTTGTAAGCACTTACACAAATTAAACCAATGCTGTTCCATAAAGCCTAGACTCTGACTCCGTGGTCTCTGATTCTGTGGTCTCCTGGGTGTGGCGTTGACCTCATTTCAGATTGTGTTCTGTAAACTATGGGAAGTGTATCCATAAGAGATCACAATGGTATTTAAAAAAAAAATATTTACTTATTTTCATGAGTATGGGCGGTGCCTCTATGTGTAAACATGCACATCCTGTGTGTGTCTGCTGCAAAAGTCAGAAGAGGGCATTGGGATTAGAGTGGACTAGAGTGAATAGATGGTTGTGAGCTGGTATATAAGTACTGGGAAGAGAACCCAGATCTCCTGGTAGAAGAGTAAATGCTCTTATGCGCCTAACTATCTCTTAAGCCTGCCAGAGTGGTCTTCTTTTCTTCAAGGGCAGTGTTCTGGTAAATACTGCTCTTAGGGAATTTTTCTCATGATGTGTTGCATGGATTTTCTGTCACTCTGTGGATTTTTGTTGGAATATATGTTCAGAACTTGAGTACACACCGTGAAACTTCTGTTAAACTTCAAAAATATAGTTACTTCTGTTCAAATAATTAACAGTGATATTTTGAGTGGTTTTCATTGGCTGCGTACAGCACTTTTTATGGTATGTCATTGTGCTTTAATGGTCATTGATAGGATGCACAAATTGTGATATATCTACACAATGGAATATTACTCAGCAATAAAAAACAAGGAAATAAAGAAATTTGCAGGTAAATGGTGGGATCTGGAAAAGATCATCCTGAGTGAGCTATCTCAGAAGCAGAAAGATGCACACGGCATATACTCACTCATATAGACATATAATATAGGATAAACCTACTAAAATATGTACACCTAAAGAAACTAATCAAGAGGGAGGACTCTTGCTAAAATGCTGAATTCCTATCCAGAAAGGCAAAGAGGCTGGACATCAGAAGAAGGAGAAAAGAGGAAACAAGTCAGGAGCCTGACACAGAGGACCTCTGAAAACTCTGCCCTGCAGACTATCAATGCAGATGCTGAGACTTATGGGCAACCTTTGGGCAGAGTGCAGGGAATCTTAGGAAAGAAGTGGGAAACAGTAAGATCTGGAGAGGACAGGAACTCCACAAGGAGAGCAACAGAACCAAAAAATCTGAGCACAGGGGTCTTCCCTGAGACTGATATTCCAACCAAGGACTATGCATGGAGATAACCTAAGACCCCTGCACAGATGTAGCCCATGGCAGTTCAGTATCCAAGTGTGTTCCATTGTAATAGGAACAGGGATTGTCTCTGACATGAACTGATTGGCATGCTATTTAATTACCTCCCAATGAGGGGGAAGCAGCATTACCAGGCCACAGAAGAAGACAAAGACAATGCAGCCACTCCTGATGAGACCTAATTGACTAGGATCAGAAGGAAGGAAAAGAAGTCCTCCCCTATCAGTGGACTTGGGGAGGGGCATGCATGCAGAGGGTGGAGGAAGAGAGGGATTGGGATGAGAGGAGGGAGAGAACCACGGGGGGGGGGGGTACAAAGTGAATAAAGTGTAATTAATAAAGAAAAAATAAATAAAAATAAAAATAACCCCCCCCAAAAAAGAAAAAGAAAATTTAAAACAAAGCCCTACTCTTTTTTTTTCCCTTGTGTACACTGCTTAAAACGTACTAATGTAAAGCCCACCCTGATTCTGTCAGCTTGTATTCCTTTTGCAGAGGGTTGAATATCTTACCAAGAAGTATGGTTGCCAGGTTTGAAGGCAGGAACATACTAGCTAGCATTTCCTGCTGTGCTTTCAATACATGGTAGAATAAATCTACCATGTAAGAGTAAAAGCTGAGCGCTGAAAAACAACCCTGTCACCACCTCTCACTCCACTAATCACCTAAGTCCTAGGAGAAAGACTGAGGTGGAAATTTCTTTTTCATTTCTTCTTCTTTTTATCAGGATCAGTATCCTTTTGTACTTGACCTCCAGGATTAAAGAGGTAAATACAATCGAAATGCCCCATGTCACAATATTTATGCAAAGAGAAATTGCAGAGAAGGCTGTCTTGTGCTTCCCACAAAGTTTCTGTAGTGCGTCACAGTGCACATGAAGGCTTAGGACTGATGTCTAGTTCTAAAAGGGGTTAAGGGCTCTGGGGTTCAACACAGAATGTAGGACACCTCAGAAGCAACAGTGACAGCCACCTTCAGACGGATCTCCTTGCTCTGTCAACATGCCTTCTCCTTGGAGATGCATCTGCTTCCTCTCCTCACTAGCTTCTTTCAGCTTCACAAGGACACAGTACTACCTCCTCTCTGTGGTTTGGGAGGGAGAACCTCACTACACAGATGAGGCCCACCTCATACTTGTGGTAATCCTCTTTTCTGTGCTCAGACTTGCTTCTAAGAGGTAGGCTTCCATATAGTTTTCACAGAAAGTCCTAAAAGGACCCTTTAATAGAACATTATGGTCCAAATGCCAACCTGTTGAGCAACTATCTTTGCCACAAGCTTGCATAGAAGATGATCTTTCCCCTCATTGCTTCCAAATTTTTCTTTTCTTTTCTTCATTTCTTCTTTCTTTTCTTTTCTTTTCTTTCCTTCATTTCTTCTTTTCTTTCTCTTTTTGTTTTTGAAATATTTTTTGCTGCTATGTATTTATTTATTTATTCATTCATTCATTCATTCATTTCTTGTCTTTTTTTTTTGAATTTTATTTTTTTTCTTATCAGTTACATTTTATTATCTCTGTATCCCAGCCATGTCCCGATCCCTCGATCCCTCCCAGTCCCTCCCTCCCTCCCTCATCTCCACCGTGCCCCTTGCCAAGTCCACTAATAGGGGGGACCTCCTCCCCATTCATCTGATCCTGTTTTATCAGGTATTGTTTTTAAAATCTTGATGAAAGTTATGGTCTCTAGGTTTTTAAGGAAAATAGCAGGAAATCAATTACCAAATTAGTTTTTGTAAAGATTTACTTCAGACATACAAAGTAATTGGTTTAACTTGGGAAAATGCAAATATGGCTATTTACTTACTCAAAACTTATTGGGAACATCAGTGTCATACACACTGACATCATTCTAAAGCCTTTGAGAATGCCAGTTTAAACAAAACAATCTAATAGCAAAAACCAATAGAAGTCCTCTCCTTTTCCATATCCCGTGGAAACATCTTAAATATTCCATAGGCAAGTGAACCCCACTGTCAAGAACATTGTTGAAGGGAAGTTAGGTAAATACAATATCTTGAAGTGAAAAATAACTATTGCTTTAACCTAGCAGTTGTTAAGCATTCACTTTGAGCACTCTGCATGGCCCATAGACCTAGGAGGACTGACGCGATATAGCACAGTAGCAAAGAACACAAAGCAGCAAATATTTGGATAAGGACCTGGCATTAAGCAGATCGGTCTTTACAGGCCATACTGGGTGAATGCAGTGGAGACAGCTGGTAGAGTGTCAATATGTTGCTTACTATAGGCAGAGAGCACTGACGTGTATGAAAGCAACTGACCCTACTATCTAGCATTGCTGAGTCGTATGATCTACTGAACTGACATCTATGTAGCACTAAAGCACGATCTCATTTACTTTTATTTTAAAACATGTTTTCGGATAGTGTGTGTGTGTGTGTGTGTGTGTGTGTGTGTGTGTGAATATTTATCCATGTGATAGTTCATATGTTTGCGACAGTATGTATGTTCATGAATGTGCACATGTGTTTAGAGGCCAGAGGAGAACATGGGTGTCATAGCTCAGGGACAATGTTCTTCTCTCTCTCTCTCTCTCTCTCCCTCTCTCTCTCTCTCTCTCTCTGTGTGTGTGTGTGTGTGTGTGTGTGTGTGTGTGTGTTTTGCTTTCCTCTAGGTTGGTACACATGTGAGGCATGTGCATACAGATGCTAAAGGTTGATGCTGGATATCTCCCGTGATCAATGTCCCCTCTTATATTGAGGCAAAGACTCTCAGTTGAAGGAGAGCTGGTGTGTTCTGTTAGTCTTGCTGGTGAGCTTTCCCCAGAGTCCCACCTCTTCTCACTGAGCTCTGGGATGATGAGCAGGTTGTCGCACTTTACTCCCGTTCTCATCTTCCCAACCTCTCTCCCCCTTATTTTGAGACAAGGTTCCTCATTGGTCTGGGGCTTCTGATTATGCTAGGCTGCCTGGCCAGCATGGGCTAGGGATGTGTCTATTGCTGCCTCCACAGCTCAGGGCTGTGCCACTAAAGCTATTTTACAGTTTATTCTTTGAGATTTATTTAGTTATTATTTTATGTGTATGTATGTTGGGTGTGCTTTGTATGTTGGTGCTCCTGGAGGCCAGAAGAAGGCACGTGCACCTTCAGAACTGGATTTATAGGCTGTTGTGAGCCTCCTTACGTTGGTGAAGGGAGCAGAAAGTGTATGCTCAGGGAGAGCAGCAAAAGCTCTTACTCTTAACCAATGAGTCATTTTTTTTCAGCCCCATGAGATTACACACAGAATCCCACCACACCACCACTTCCACCTTTAAAATAATAATAATAATAAACAAACAAGTGTGCTAGAATACAAAGTTAGGTCTTCATGCTTGCACAGAAGTGTGATATACATTAAGCTATCTTCCTGGCTTCCTAGCTTTTACTTTTCAGTGTGGGTCTTGGAGAATTGAGCTCTATTTCACATACTTGCCAGGGAAGCACCTGACTAACAGAGATATCCCTGCCTCCCAGCTATTTCTCTTTTTTATTTTTTAATTTTTGCTCACTCATTTTCAGAATTGAGTAGAAGTTAGGAAGTTGTTATATAAAACTGGCCTATAATGGTGAATAAGATGTCCTTATAGGGAGCTAGGGTAGATAGTTTCCTGGTATAACAACAAGTGATTTAGCATATAAGCCTCTGCCATACTGTAATTAATTAATTATTATATGAGTTTTATGAGACCAAGCAGAAGAGAAATATGACTTATTTATTGTTAGTATTATCTTCATCTTGTAATCAAACAATAAGATCCTTTGATTTACTTTGATAAATAGAATTAATAAATGCCATTAGAATGAAGGTAATAGCTATCTTTTGGAGTAAAAGAGATTTAGAAATATAATATCCTTCTTAACATTATATTTTAAATACAGACCAATAGTATCAGTCAATTAGAAGTTTAAGCACAGATAAATGCTACATTCTTTTAATGTACTGCATAATCCATAATAGAGGCAATGATATGGGTAACTTGCTTCACTGTGCTAAAGAAATGGCCTATGCCTTCTGTTAGAGTAGCTAGTTGCAACTTGAGCATGTCTTTTTAATAAGAAGTGCTTGTACCTTAAAGAATTCCACAGAGTAAGGTCACTGCTAACGAGAATGTAAAGAAACATCTTCTGAGAGAGCGACTTCACCTTCTGTGACTGTTTTGTCAGCTGTTAAGTGAGAATAATGCCTGCTCTTCTGCAGATGCCGTGAGAACAGATGATAAAGGTCACCATGCTCTTTGAAAGAATGAGTCCATATAAACCCAGCTGCCTTATTTCAACCTTTGAAGCAGGTAGCGACAACACAATAGAAGACCTGCATAAGTGATTGTGAGATTGAAACAGTTCACATCGATTATATTTTATCTTGAAAGCACCAATTGATTGGAGAGCATTTTCCAAACATGACTGGACAGTCTGTCAGTATGACCACAGTTGCTTCAGTTCAAGACATGGAAATACCAAAGAAAATACAAGTGTGCAAGACTAGGGCTCAACTTGTATGAAGGTATTCCACAACACTAAACTGTGCTTTTATGATCTATTTTACACAGTTTTTATTTCCTGCCCTTCCAACTAATTCCACAAACTCCTTCAAATTACCCCATTATGCACAAACACACACCCACAGACAAACACACACACAGACACACCCACAAGTCCTACAAGTACTGTGATACACAGCTACGTTATTATTTTTGAGGTAACTGGGCGTTTTGTAAGGTACAAGCTCAATGAGATAGAACTTCTGAAGGAGGTATTTTTCACTTCATAAAGTTTTTAATTTTTTATATTATACTTCCACAATTTTATTCTCACACAATTTGGCCTGTCTTTTAAACGTTAAGATCATAGTTAGGGCATAGAAAATGAGAGTACCAGCTGCTGTTGCAGAGGACCCAAGATTAGTTCTAAGTACCTATGACAGACAGCTCACAACTGCCTAAAACTACAGCTCAAAGGAATCCCATACTTTTGCCTGGTCTCCACAGGCATCTACAGTAGTGTGTGCACACACCTACGTACAAATAAATATACTTCATGAAAAATAAAAATGAATCCTTCAAAGTCATGAAGTTATTGATCATCCGTCATGCTATCAATCCAAAAGGTAAAACTCATCAGGCTTTTTACTTTGAGCTTCAGATGCATGGGAACAGGTCTTCCTCAGGGTTTGCTCTCAGATCTTTTTAGAAAACAGTGTGTAGAGCAGGTCTAGAGTAAATTATTTTATCTTTCTCACTGTCCTTATAAACTATATTCTCATGGGACGGTAACACCCCAGCTTAGCCTCACCTTGTAAATGTGTGTGTGTGTGTGTGTGTGTGTGTGTGTGTGTGTGTGTGTGTGTATTAACATCTGTGGTTATAACACCGGGATTATTCACTAGTATGCATATGCATGTATATAACAGCATATTCTTTTTCTTTTACCAGACTGCACATGGAGAATTCATTTTTGTTAATTATACTTCTACGCCTTATACTTAGACAAGATTTTCCACATAATTGACAGAAATATTTCCCAAAAGAATTCATGTAGCTTAATCTAATCATTGCCTAAGAAGTAAAAAAAAAAAAATAAAACACACACACACACACACACACACACAAAAACCCCTAGTGTTAGATATCAAGTGGCAAATACTCATTCATCTTGGACTTTAAGCATCTACTTGTGTTCATGTTGTGTAAAATGGTTGTATGACTTCTCTGCCTCTTGTCATCTTAGAACACTTACAAAGCTGGATGCAATATGCTGAGTCACTCTCAGGGCATAACTAATGCCTTGGCATTTTGTGTACATTTTCTGTGTAGATGTCTTGCACAGGTTTTTGTTTGTTTTTGTTTTGTTGTTTTGTTTTTTTTTTAATGCTCAAACACAAATATTCACCCATTTAAGGCTGTATTCACAGATTTCCCGATTGACTGAACTAACAAAGTATAAATATCAACTTTGTGTGAGTTACAGTTCCACTTCCTGGAATCCAGTGATGAGCAAACTGGGCCAATTCAAGGCTCGTGCAGTTACTTAGATTTTCGTGAAGGGAATCAGATAAGAAGCAATCAATACAAATAATTAGAAATAGGTCATTTGCAAGGATAACAGGAAATAAAATCTTATGTTTTAAGGTAGCTCTTGAGCCTGAAGAAAGAACATATCACATCAAAGTGACTGCAAGTGAAATCTCTAGTAACCTGAGCAACACAGAGGAGGGAATGAATATGGATTTTAATGAAGCATTTTCTAGGTTATTTGTAGAAAAAAAATTATAGCTAAATAACAGGGGAAATTGATGTTGAAGTCCTTTACATCACTGAAGAAACATAGGTTGCTCTCTGAGTAAGATGGCAAAAAATACCTTGGGACAAAATGGCAGAATGATATCATTTGACTTGGGATTCTAGCAAATCATTTTGGTTATGGTGCAGATTAAGCGTTCAAAGGGTTCAAGCAGACAGAAGTCCACAAATAGCCTAGAAAAAAAAAAGTAACGGTGGCTTAACAGAGGCCAATGGTGGTTCCTAGACTAGCTATATCAACATCTTTTGGGCCTCTAGCTTTATGTACCGAATATTTGAGTGATAGGCAAGGCTCAAAAGCCCAAATTAAAACAAGCCTCTGGGAAATGCTAGCATTCTCCATAACGCTGTAGCAACAACTCCAAGATCTCGAATTTCAGGATAGTAAGAAACGGGCATCTTCCTTCTTATGTATTAAAGTCAGAGCTATGTGCACTGGTGGTTACACGAACCAAGTACAAACAAGTAGTAGCTGTGAAACATGTTCTGTTGTTGCTTGTTTGTCACTGATAAATTAACAAGTTTAATCCAGTTGCAGTGTGCTGAGATTTATGAGTTAGGATGGGGATCATTTGAATTCTAGGTGTATACATTTCAATTTTAAATAGAGTGGTCACTTGAATTGGATCCTGAAGCCTCCTGTGTCTCTGTAATACATCACTTTAAATTCTTGTACCTACACCGATACATTTTTCTACTGAATTTATGTACCCACAAAATGAAGTTAAAAGAAGACCTGTAGAGAATAAGGAACTATCCAGGGCAGCATTTTTAAAATTAGCTCAAGAAGAAAAGTGAATCCCTCACATTTTCCCAAGACAAATTCCTCTAGCCTGTTATATGCTGTGGATCATCTAATAGAATATCTTAAATGACTAAGTATGTTTTAATGGGCCTAGAAATTAAAATCATCCCCTTATTACTTGGAAAGACAAAGATGTCACAAGCATATCATGTCCTTAGGTAGTACTCTGTGTCTGATTAATAGCTCACCAAGGATCTGGGTTGTTTTACAACAGCAGAAATGGTATTTTAATCAAGAAAAGAATCAAGGATACTAGGAGTTTGTCTCACATCAACCCTGTCAAAATTTTCCCAGTATAATATACACCAATTAATTTAATTTTGATATACCCAGGCTCAAAATTATATTGGCTGCTGATATGCTACCACTTTTATATAATCCAGATGCCTGTATCACACATCCTATTATCTATTTTCTTCTTTGTTTGAAATACAGAAGGTCTTTTTATTGAAAGTACCAAAATTCACTTTATTTCTCAACCAATAATAGGCCAAACTATATATAAAGGGGATAAGTAATTTCATCTAAAGTTAGTACATAATTATGAGTAGATGTTTAGTTTGCTCCGTAGATTTCATTTTGGTATACATAGAAAATAAGGTAGAAGTGTCCAAGTGTTTGAATTGGGACACAATGTTCAATGAGGTTCATGCCAGAGAACTGCATGGGTGAACTATTTGGAAAACCCTTCATAATGGTCTAAGTAAGCTTGTGATTTTTGTGTAGGGCTGTATTCGTAGGAATCCTAGGGCACACGTGTTTTATGTACTGAAGGCTAGATTCTTTAAGAGCTTCAACCATAGCCAACCTGGAAGAAGGGGAAAGCATAGTAAGTTTAGAGTTAATTATTCTAAGTGTGTTAAGAATTGAGCAAAAGCACATGGGTTTGAAAGAGAATTTTTCTTAACCTAAGAAGTTGAGTGGCTGACTATTAGGAGGTGAGTTGATTGTTTTGGGACCACTGAGACCAAATACCTAACACTAACTTTTTTTTTTAATTTTATTTTTTTCTTATCAGTTACATTTTATTAACTCTGTATCCCAGCTGTGTCCCGATCCCTCATTCCCTCCCAGTCCCTCCCTTCCTCCCTCATCTCCACCGTGCCCCTTGCCAAGTCCACTAATAGGGGGGACCTCCTCCCCATTCATCTGATCCTGTTTTATCAGGTATCTTCAGGACTGGCTGCAAAGCTCTCCTCTGTGGCCTAACAGGACTGCTCCTCCCTTGGGGGGTGGGGAGGCCAAAGAGCCAGTCATTGAGTTCCTGCCTAACACTAACTTAAAGGAAGGAGTTCCATGTATTGTTTCCTGGTTTGACAGGGTTTGGTTCATGTTTATTTGCCTGGATGCTTTTGAGCCTACAGTAAGACAGAACCTCTTGAGTACGAATGTGGAGAAGAGGTCTATTCGCCTCATGGTAAATGACAAGCAGAGCAGGTGAAATACAAGGAGGGATACAGAGCAAGATACAACCAAGGAGTACCTGCTCTATTTGACCCACTTCCGTTAGCTTTGCTAACTTCCCACTTTTCATCCCATCCCAGCAGGGCTATTGTACTATGGAGCCATTCAGAGATTAACACATAGATCAGGCTTGTCCTTGGGAACTAATTGTTTATAAAAATGCCCTCACAGTAGCACCCAGAACTGTGGTGTAACAATTGAGGTAGCATCTAAGAGTCCAGTTACATTGGCAAAGAAAATTAAACATCGCAAAGACTAACCTCATTTTAAGACATGAAGCAAGATACCTCATTTCGACATGGAAACTATTCAGTCTCTTGGAACATGTATTTTAGTTGTTTGATGTCATAAGGCCCATTTAAGTCCAACATAAATGTCATCATTCTTTAAATATAAAAGTGTATGAGTCAGATATAGACAACAAAATATGGTTGTATAACTAATAAAGCATATGGTTAAAAAACAAAGTTAGGGGCAACACTGAGCTTCATGAGGTGGCACTGAGCTAGAAAAAAGATTGCAGGTCTTTCCTGGGTTAAAACTTTCTAAAATTACACCTCTGAAGAAAGATCTCAGGATACTCGTGTTTCTAACATATGTTCCGCATGTGTCCAAGGGTGTGCCTGGTTCTTGCATTTACTTGGCGTTCTCTTCATGAAGAACAGCTGGCTCCGGAGTCTGACATTTCAGAGATGACTTGCTGCTCTTGGTGGTCCTCTCTTAGAAAAATGGCCCACGCCAGCCAATTATTTTGTACCAAGTTTCAGGAGTAATGGTGAAGGCAGCACTACAGGAGATGGATATGGATATGGAGATGGATATGCTTTGTTGGTCTCTTCCTTGGTTTTCTGTCTTTTCAAAAACTATTGTTTCAATTTTAAACAGAAATATGTGCCAGTGTGATGTTGTCAGTGTTTTGATTTTGTTTTGATGTTTTAACCTGTGCCATGGAACTATGAACAAGGAAGGTGTGATCTGTCATAGAAAAGAAGCCTTGGGGTGACTGATATTTTACACATAGTCTCATGCCAAGGTAATAGGCAAAATTTTTATAAAAACAGTAAGGAAAGTGATAAGTAATTCCTTTCAAAAAAGACAGTACCAAGACACCCTCCAAGTAGGGTGGTTTATGAACTGTCTCAATTAATTTATTTTCTGGAACAACATGTTTGTAATAGTGTATGCACTAAAGCTACCTGAGTCTATGCTCCATCTGCATATTTCATGGATATTATTTCAAAAAAAAATACCAGGAAGGAAACTAAGATGTATTTGATTAATATACAGTTATGAAATTATCATCTCATAATCACAAGGTTAAGTTATTAATGTGTCTTTAAGTTTATTTTACACAGGGACTAAAGCAAATAGTTATAGAGTCCATATTATATAAGTATTGGGTAAAAAAATAAAACTGATACATTCTAATATTAAGAAATTCTTTGTTATGGTTTCAGTAAAAACTGTCAGAGATAATTTACTCAGACTGAATAAGTATCATGACTTTACAATGTGGGCTATGGTGGCTTTAGAAAATATTAGCTTAAGTCTTGTAATGGAGATGGAGAGGATGATGTTGAAGATATAAGTAAATCTGTAAAAAATGATCTTTTTTAGTTTTGGACATGGAAGTTATTCATGTATAAAAATACATATATATATCATATAGAGTTAATATATATGGATATTCATGTATTTCTAATATACACGTATATTTAATATATACATCAAGTAAAAAAAAGTCCTAAACTACAAATCATAAAAAATATTTCAAGTAGCTCGTGAGTTAGCTCAATGGTAAAAGCATTTATTGCTCTTAAGAAGGACCTGAGTTTGGTTCACAGCACCCAAATAGCACTTAACTCACTGCCAATGAATATGTACATAAATGTGATATGCAGTTTTCCATTACGATAGCAAAATTCCCTGCATAATTGTTTTATAAAAATGCAAGGTTTACTGCAGCTCACCATTGTGGAGAATAGTGCCGGTGGGTATTTAGGGTACCATGGTGTGAGAGCATGGTAGAACACAGCTCATCTCCTCATGAGCCAGGGAGTGAAAACGAACAAACAGGAAGAGTTTAGGGTTCTTATACTCCTATCTAAGTTTATACCAACAATGACAGGTGACCCTACCTCTTAATTCTCTGCCAGCTCTTAAAACAACACCTTTCCAGATCTAGGCCTATAGGGGAGTAGACAGACATACTGACAGACAGAACAGAGGAACAGAGGCAGAGAGAGACAGAGATACAGACATAGAGAGAAACAGAAACATGGGGACGGGTGGAGACAGACTCTAGTCATCTAATTACAGGCCATGGCACATGAGTAGTCAGGAACTTTGCTAACTTTTTGAAGACTGTATGGGAACACAGGGTTCCCATACAAAGGGAGGACTCTTGATCAAATTGTCTTAGTGCCGCTATTGTTGACTTCAGGTTGTTAAGTGACAGTAGACAGTTGCAATTTTTGTTGTTGATTTCCTGTCCAACTGGGTTTTCTGAAATCATCTAGATGTAAGACTATAGCATTCATCTGTGAACTGAAGAAAATAAAAATATTTTACCATTCTATTCTTTTTTTTTTTTTTTTTTTTTACCTCCCTTAACAAAGGAATAGGAAGAGAAATGATCAAAAGCAAAACACTCAGGATGGGACATTATCCTCATTCCAGGTCATCTTGAGCCATTGGCTCAAATCAGCTGAAGAAATCACTGCTGATGCACGTCATGGATGAGGTTATAAAGGCTAAACAAGAAAGACATTATAGGAGGTCAAAATTATTTTTTAATGGAAGATTTCTTAGGTTTATAGATGGACTCAGAAGGTTATAATTATATCTATACATGAACATATATATTAATCATATCTGTATGTTACAACAGTGTTTATGGAAGAGGACTATGAAATTGAGAGGAATATGAGGGAAAGGGGTAAGCATGGAAGAGGAGAGAGGGAATGGAAAGATGGAATGATACAGTTATAATTTAATTAAAACAATCTCGAAATACCTGATGGGCAATTATGGGTATTTGTGGTGGTTTGGGTGAGAATGGCTTTATTAGGTTTCTATATTTTAATATGTGGTCCTCAGTTGGTGGGATTGTTTAGGAAGTATTACAAAGTGTGGCCTTCTTGGAGAAGATGTGTCACTGGGGGACGGGTTCAAGAGGTGGATCCTGAAACAATCTACTGAAGGAACAGAAAGGCAGAGATTTATCTTTATTTTTTCATAATTTTGTTCACATATCAAAACATTCCAAGCACTGTCATATGTCCATACTATTTGACCTAAATACATGGGTTTGGAGATGAAGGGGAAGAAGTTTTTTTTTTTTCCCACTCATCATAAAATTTCCAGAGCACTGGTCCTTCAGATGAAATATAGCAATCTGTAGTGTTAGTTTTATCAAATTCTTTTGTCTCTAATATTCAAGTGTGATCTTAGCTACATATTTTAAGATTGTGACAGTAAAATGGTTATGTATGTGTGAAATGGTAATCCATGTGAAAGCAAGCATTGTTTAGTCAACAAAACAATGGAAAAATCAAATAGTTTTATAGCTACACCTTTTTTCAGTTTCTCTAAAGAGAAACAATCCTTAGTTACCACCCATATGGGAACCTTTAATATCGAGTATTTAGTAATGAGCCCGTGGGTAAGCACTAAAAATATTTTTTGGACAATGACACAGGTTTATCACACTTTATTCATTTACAAGAAGTAGTCTGAGCTGTCCCATTGGTAGACATGTGTGTACTGAAAAGGAAGCTTGATTAATGTTTGCCAAATTTAGGAAAATACATATTTGTCAGGAATAATTGGTTCAAGTGCACCTTAAATTGGAAGCTAAGAGAATCTTCAAGTCATAGCATCTGCGAGAAGACCTCTAAAATGTACTATCATCTTAAGAATCTAAAAATTAAATGGAATTTTAATATGGCAACAATGGTAGATTATGGCTAATGCTATGGTTCAGCATGCTACCAGACTTGCTGCCAACCCTGATGACTCAGTTTGATAACCTGGTCTCACATGGTTAAAAGCAGGAAAACCGACTCCCTCAACCTGCCCTCTGACATCTATACAGGTGCTCTGTATATGCTTGTGCATGCTTGTGTGAACAAATTATCAAAAACACACAGGTAATTAAATAAATTTAATTTAAAAAGAAACAGCACATCAACGCATTAACAATAAATTAAGATTTACGTAGACTAGCCTCGCAACCACTGATGGTTAACTCTATTATGACATGGCCATTAGGCCATCAATATTCTAAATGAGTCACCTCAAAAAACTCAGAATTTCTTAGATAGGCAAAGAAGTCAGTTACTCTTCAGCTATTTTTATTGTTCATTCTTTTTTTAATTTATTTTTAAATTATTACAATTTATTCACTTTGTATCACAGCTGTAGCCTCCTCCCTCGTCCCCTCCCAATCCTACCCTTCCTCCTCCTCTCATGCCTTTTCCGGTCCACTGATAGGGGAGGTCTTCTTCTACTTCCCTTTTACCCTAGCCTATCAGGTCTCATCAGCATGGCCTGCCTTGTCTTCCTCTGTGGCCTGGTAATGCTGTATCCCGAGGGGGAGGTGACCAAAAAGCCAGCCACTGAGTTCATGTTTATTCTTTGTACCTATAAAAGTTGTCCAAAGCTACAGGGCAGTTCCTAAAGTTGTTGACTGCAAAGCTGCATAGAGCCTGTAGGAACCGCTCCCAGCTCGGGTGGCAGCTCCCTCCCACATATCCATCGTTTGGACCCTAACATGTAGGCTTTGGAGACTGTTTCTTAGGTTGAGTAGTAGAGCACAAGAAATAGGTTTGCAAAAATAATTAACTGGCATCACAGATGGTTTATACTCACTAGTTTGCTAAAGGTGACACCTCGGGAGAGTTATGTTTCAGTGCAGGTACACAGCTATTCTTTTGGAAGTCAAGCCCCTTCAGTTACAAGCTCACCTAGCTCAGGAGACATAAGTCAGCTTTTCACAACCAGAGGCAAATTCCAGTTTGAAAATTACTTGTGGACTTTCTATCACTTTTGGTTTACCCCCTCAGCTTTCTAATACTTTTAGTAAAAAACAAAACAAACAAACAAACAAAAAAAAAAACAACTTTGGGGAAATTCCAATTTCATTTGGTGGAGTGATTTTATTTCAAACTGTATGCAAGCAGTTCTTCACAGAATCCAATTGTACCATGGATAGCATAAAAATCTATGGAAGAGAAAATAGGATAAATAAGCATTATAAATAAAACATCGAGTCATAAAATCAGTAAAGAAGGTATAAAAGTATAGGCATATAGTATAATGCGATTTCATGCATTGGC
This sequence comes from Psammomys obesus, assembly GCF_907164565.1. Taxonomy (NCBI): domain Eukaryota; kingdom Metazoa; phylum Chordata; class Mammalia; order Rodentia; family Muridae; genus Psammomys; species Psammomys obesus. The sequence goes on along the minus strand of NW_026596101.1, from coordinate 3,545,959 downwards.
TGCAGGGTGTCTGTAATGGATTGTTTTCTGTTTCTAGTTTCTTTGCCAAACATACAGTGAAGAGATACTCTCTCATCTAAATGTGTTCATTCAAGCCGAAGGCCTACTGGGATCAGTGAGGCATCAGGATTACACGCCCACATACACACACAGATATACTATATATGTATATCTATGTGTGCATTAAGGGATATTACATATAAGCATATATACATGTATATATTAAATATATACTCTTTAAACAGTATTTAGGGGAACTCATTAAATTTGAAGGTAGTTATCATTGCTATAAGTGTTGAATGACATGTCCAAGAAGGAGCTGGTCATAATGGGCTGTCTTGTAAAGGTTATTCCTAGATACATCTTTTAAGACCTTTGAATTTGTATTAGAACAATATGAGTAACCTTATAAGCTGGCATTTAAGAAGTGAGTGATTTTCAGGGAGTTTTTTTGAGTTTGCTCTGACTAAAGTGATGATAGAACCAAGGCTAACCCCTGAAATGTTGAATGTTGAATTAAAGCCAGATTGTAAGGGCTCTTCATTTTCTGCAGAAGCAATGTGATCGATGGGCCATCAGGGTGATGATTTAAGCATGTGTTTTTGCTGTTGGTTTGGTTTATGTTCATGGGTGGTGAGCAGACACTGAGAATAATGAGTTGAATATGTTTGAGGATAGTGAGTCTGGAAATATTCACCATCTAGGAAGCTTTGAATGGAATCTTTGCATGCAGGAGTGGCACTGAAAATCAGATACTGGAGAGGATGTATATATAAGAATAAATTTCTGGAATATGGTATTTATCCATAATACAAGACCATTCCCAACAACTGTGCCATTAGAGGCTTCCGGCACTCCCATACTAAAGATTTTGACCAATTCACACTATGCACTGAAAACTACCCAGTCCCAAGTTCTCATATTGTCCAAATCCAGAACATTTCCATGAGTGTTTTAGCATGGAGAAATAGTACTTTCTTTTTCCAAGCCTAGGAGAAATGATATTATTTCATCAGCCTGTTGGCAGAAATCCCTTATTCCTTCCATTTTGATTTTCTCCAAGAAACTCAGACTAGGAGCCAATGATAAGTAGTCAAATTAAAGAGAGCAGAAACTCTGGGAATTAGGAAATGATCCTCTCTCTCTGTGGGCTGTTAAGGAAGGCAGTCTCAGCAATGAGACTTTGATGTACTGAAGAAGATGAGCTTAGCTTCTTAGAACAATGTCTTAAGCTATTAGTGGATCCAGTCCTATACCAGAGCCTTGTCAAACAATTGCTTAAGAAAATCTTATGAAGGCCAAGATACAGACTAAAGGAGGAACTCTGGATGAATATTAAACCTTTGACTTTAAATGGACCTCATGTTGAGTATATCTGTAATGTCTTTTGTCCCTAGGCATTCAACTCAGTCAGTGTATCTGCAGTGGTCTGCTGGCCAAAAACTATTTTGTGATGCATGATTCCCAATTTAGAATATCCCCTAGCATTTGAATTGAGTAAGCTTTAACATAAATAAAAATGTTGATGTAGGGTTAGAGATTTTTTTATACATTAATAGTTGAGGAAATTTATCTTTGGGTTCAGCAATGATATACCTCAAATACCTTAAGAGAGCATGACTTCATATGAAGACCTACTCTTAAGATTTAAAAATTCTTTGTGTTTCTCAGGTGATGTGAATCATCACAGAAAATACCAGAAGCATAAGACAGCATCCCCACTATTTGATATAAGATAGTTGTGATTTTAGTCCAACACATCACATAAAATGCCTTGTTACTTGCTGCAGGTGCCATTAGTACAGCGTCTCCTGGTGTGTTTATGTTCGTCCATTCTGAACACCTCTCTTTGCTGCAGGCATCATGAAATGACCTTTTTGGCAGCATCTGCTCCCTTTTGAATTTGTGTGCCTTTTCTGAGTGCCATTATCTCATTAAATCATTTATATACAGGAAGAAAGATGATGCTGTGAATAGCAAAACCTCACAATTTGTTTTTGATACTCTCCACCTTTTTCAACAAATGCATTCAGAGTAAAACCTATATAAATAGCTTAATTAAAGCCAGACATTTCATGTTAGGGATGAGTGTTTTCGACAGGATGGCATAGATGGAGTTTAAAAACACAGAATAATTTTAAAGCTCTGAATGACACAAACTGTTTCTGCTACTGTGTTGCTTTTGTACAGTGTAGAAAATCCTTTTCTCACCTGTTGTCATTGTCATAGTCTCATTGGTCACATGACATCTCTTTGCTGATGACTTTGACCTCAATATTTTATGTGTAGAATGGAGGATGCATTGAATGTTTCTCCTGTAGATTTCTTTTAGGACACAGGTGAAAGGATTAGATCAAATATCAAATCACAAGCCCAAGAATTAACTTCACCTATGACTCATTAGCTACCTTCAGAACAAAATTTGCAATAGATATAATGGCGTATTTGACTGCCTGTATGATATAGTTGATGTTCTGCCTAGAAATGTCATAGCAGAAGTTTTAGTTACAACTTCTTAGTTTAATCCTGAACCCATTACTTATTAATTTTTTTATGTCAGGCAATTAATCTTTCTGTACTTTCGTTTACTTGTCTATAAAATGATTTATTGGAACGTTTAATGAGACAATCAATGTTAAATGATCAAATGCTTGTTGTCAGCAAGCTTCCCAATTAGAGATTCTCGTTGCTGTTTTCAGTTTTAATAATCCTTAAATGTGGGTCATCAACATGGGATGACGAGGCGCTTTGGATCCTGAAGTAGTCTGCAGTGTGCAGAAAACAGATTTGTCATCACAAGTCTTAACTTTTGTGATACATGGCAGAAGCTATGGACAGAAGAAACTTCAGTGAGATTTGTGCTTAACCAGAAAAGAGGACCTTCTCTCTCTTGTCTTCTAACAAGAGGAATACAATAAGTGAGTGTCTCACTTACATTTGACCAAAAAGCCATACACAGGACAGTCATTTTGTTCCACTTAGAGACCTCAAATATTCAGATATTTTAAATATTTAATTATGCAATTAAGGATCAGTTTGTTAATTAATTGACTTTCCAGAATCATATTCATAGGCAATAGTTGAGTAGGAATTTATTGTAGGTTTGGTGATATGGGAGTATATGTATGAAGATGTGTGTTGTATCCATGGGTGTGCATACAAATACATGTATACATGTATATTCCCTGAAAAAAGAATATTATACAACGTAGTAAAATTACCTTTAAGTTTTAAGATTAGGATATTGAAACATAGAGTTTCATAATGAGTTTTCTATTTTTTCAATATTTTTACATTACAAACTAAGTTTCCTATCCTACTTTCCAACCAGTCCCTTTCCCCACCTCCCTTAACCCTTCCTCCTTCACTCCTCTTCTGCTTCTTCGGAAAACAGCAGGTCTCCCAGACATATCAACCAGCCAAGCTGCAGTAAGACTACGCACCTTCTTTTCTAATGAGGCTGGATGAGGCTTTAAGAAACTCATGTTGAACACTTGTGAAGAAAATAGTGGTACCTCGGTTATCACATTTAAAGTACCTTGAGTAGTAAAAAACTAACCCGAGAGTACATTACCAGCCCAATCATAAAAGTCAGGATACTCCACAGGATGAAGTTGTATGTATATTTTCTCTGGATACACACTAATTGAAAGGTTTAAATGAATTATTTCCATCTTGTTATTAAATTTAAACTGGTATTTAATTAATTATTTATTTTCAACTGCTTTTGAACTTCTCCTATAGAACTATTGTTGGCCTTACAATGAAGATATATTAATTGCTGTCTAGGTATTAGGGTACTAGCAGTAGGATGGTATGGGTGCAGCATAGAGAAACGTAATTTTTGTTTGCTTTCAACGAGCTGACAGTCTAGTGAAGAAACAACCAACAAACAAGTACACAGTTAAGCTAATGTAAAGTATCAGGAATAGATATCTTATTACAGAAATTAAAAACTGGTAAAGTGCAGAGAACAGCTAAATATTGGGTACCAACCACAACTGATACATCTATAAGCACAGTCTCTACTCCTAAGACTTGGAGAACCACACAGAAGGAGTAATAGCTGAGTTAAAAGAGCCAGAACATCAACACATCGGCTGTAAGGTGGTGTCCTATACATATGACAGGGAAGTTTCATCCACCAACTCTGAACAACATGGTACCTTAAACAAGAACTTTATAATGGCAACACAATTTAATATACCAGTACAGATGGAGGAAATCTCACTTGACCACACCACTAGATGAAGAGCTATATGCAATGGCTGATGAGAGAGTGAGAATCAGTTTTTGCCAAGAATGAGCTCCTCATAGGAGGAGATGAGGGAGGGGAGGAGGAAGGGGGCTACAGCTGTGATGAAAAGTGAATAAACTGTAATTAATATAAAAAATAAAAATTAAAAAAGAATAAGCCTGATAAGTTTTTCAATCCCAAGTGGTTTTATATATAATGGACTAAGTGGGTGCACTACTCTATGATTATTGATCAAACCCAGAAAGATAAGCAGTGATGTAACAGGGTTAGCACAGCTCTCCTGTCTGTACTATATGAGATTCTCCTAACCCTTTCCCCTAACTAGACCTCCGCTTGGGCTGTTCTTTGGCCCCAAATGCATTTAACATAAGCTGCTATATTAGTTAGCATTTGCATACAATATAACTGTAGTTATTGGTTGTGAAGTTTTTATTTTAGTTCTTCTACCTCAGAGTGACATAATTTAGAACAAAATATCTGAACATGCTGTGCCTCCACTTCCTAATTTGCAAAAGGGAAATAATAAAATACACCTAATAATTATAATTTTGGTGAAAATGAACCAATGCGCTTAAGTCACTTAGTATACTGAGTCTCAGAAGATAAGTGGCCAAAAATTAAAAGGTTTTTGTTTGTCAGGGAGGCTTCATCAACACAGTGGAGCCTTTGATTAATAGGAGGCATTCATTAATGCCTGACGAGTAAGTGTTCCAAAGTGGAACTTCCTCTGGATAGCAGGAGAGTTTATTTGTTTTAATTTCATGAATCTGTAAACTACACCTATTATTTTAGTCTCTGGTGCCATGCCAAATATGTATTCTTGGTCTCCAGGAAATCTATGGGGAAATGTCTTAGTCTGTAGTATGGATTTACATGAATACCTAACCTAATACATTCACCGAACAAACCTGCTGAAAGTAAACAGAGGAGTTCCAACACTTTACATACTTTAGGAAATTAACCATTCTTTGCTGAACCTCTCCAAAGAAGGTAAATAGCTTTAATCATCTGACAGCTGGAGAAAGAGAAGCAATGAGTCCCTAGATTCCACTCCATGCCCGGATTATTAAGTGACTTGATTTCAACTCTAAACTAATTACTTTCTGCTTTATTGTAATAGCAATTTCCCTTTGAATGTCTCTAAACTAGATATCTCATCATGTATGTAGGGGGTATAAATATGAGTATGAATATAGTATGTGAGTTCAGATGCCTTCAGAGGCCAGAAGATGGTGTTGGCCCCCTGGCAATCGTCCTTGGCAGATATATCACCCTCTTTTAGTGCCTGAGAACCAAATTATGGCTTTCCAAAGGAGCAGCAAATACTATTGACTTCTGTGCCATTTCTTCTGCCCCTACAGAGAACGTTTTATTGGACAACTCAAGGATTGACATAAATGCCATCACCTACCCCTTCCTTCTATTACTTTCAATATTTCTTTTGTACATCTCCATACTATGGAGACAATTATCATGTGTTACAAACTTAGCCATCCCCATAACTGACTTCGACCTTCAGCCACACTTTGATGCCCTCTCTGGTCACCTGAACTTCTGAAGGACTGACTATAAATTTAGAGGTTCTCTAACTCCTCCAGGGTCATTCTCATGATAAGAGAGAACTCAAGATGTTCTCTACTTAGATTTAGGTTCAGCACAAACATCCATCCACTTCTGGGAAAATCTAAGAGGTGCAGAGCCTCCATGCCTTCTTCCTGTTTATGTAGTAGTCACAACAGTCTAGGTTAATTGCTGTGTTCACTGTCCATGAACATCACCGAATCCAGGAGTCCAGATTTATCACTTAGGTTTTGTTGCAAAGCTATGGTTGGTGGCATTTTTAAGCACATGATTGTACTTAATCAAACGTCCCATCCTCTCCCAGGAGGTCAAGGTAGTGCTAAAGATTTAATTGCTTAGTTAGTTATCCCATTGTTCAGTTCTCATTCAGAAACTCTTTTGAGGTTCACTGTGAGTCTCTGAACTGAGATAACAAACACAGTCCTATCAGTTAGGAAATTGCAAAGTTTTTTTGAAACTTTAGATTGAGAACCAGGGGTTAAGACAAGATAGACTTTTATTACTTAATAGTTGTGCAGTATTAAAATTATTTATGATGAGAAATGACAGTAAGAAATAACGGTAAAAGGAGTTGTGGTTTATTAATGTATTACTCCTTCTTCCATCTGAACTGTAACTCACCAGTTTATTGACACAGAAGGCCTAAACATTTTTAAAGTGTTGCATTTAGTTTTCTTTTATATCTTCTACAATACAGCACACACACACACAAAACATAATCACCTCACAGTTACAGACAAGATGTGTTAATTTAACTAAAATTAAAATTAAAGCCATACTTTAATGCTTCCCAGTGCACTTGCACTTCTAATGAACTGACTCTACGTTTTGAGGTTTACATAATCCTGCCATATCCAGTAATTCTACTGAACAACTTGAAGAACACATGAAAGGGTCGTACTTGGGCTCTAGTGTCAGGAGGAAGGCCAGTAAAAGCTTTTCATCTCCCCCCCCCCAACTAGAGTGACAGCCAAATGGAACCCTGAATGTATATGAGGATACTGAACGCTCTGGAAATAGCTACTACTGTTTTCAAAGCAGTGACTGTCAACACATTATGGAATACTAGATGGTGTGTGTTGTGCCTGTCAGGCCCATTCCTTCTACATCTTGTCCTGGATGTAGTCTCAGGAGACCCAAAAGCAATATCTGTGGCCATTTCTTCTCCTATAAATGCTACATGCTTCTCTGCTGAACAGTTAGAGACAATATCAAATTCATCCTCTCACCACTAATGAGTGCTAGTTTTAGCAAATTCCAAAATAAAAACATGTTAGAACTGCTAACGTTATCACTATAATAAGAAAACTTTCATTTACTTTTTAAAGTGTTACACTTGACCACAGTACTCAATTTTTAAATATCCATGTTTGCTTCTCGGCAGTACTCAGTACTGCTCTGTGATGTTATCACATCTTCCCAGTTGGAAGATTTTATGGCCATGTCTCAGATATCAAAAATCTACCCTTCTTTGCCTCACTTAACAAAGGGAGCCACTCTCACTCACAAGGAGCTTTCTCTTTAGCTATTGCCCAACATTATTTGAACTTGCAGAAACCAACTGGAAGTCATTGAATTTCGTCGAAGGGATGGATGGTGAAAAGCCAGCATATTGTGTCATCTCAGCTGCTCTACTCTAATGGCAAAATGGTGATGAGACACAAGTGAAAATAAAGCTTGAATTATATAGAATCTGTGTTGTTGGCAGCCACTGATTTCAGAAAAGGAAACAGATCATGCAGAATGAATTTGGACTCTTTTTTTTTTTTTTCAGAGTTCTCTCATTTCCAGTAACTACTGTTTTCTTGTGATTCAATTTTGGGTGTCGTGAATGTTGAAATGAGGTATCAAAACCTGTAATCCATGGCACTTTGGATCTCTTGGTGACTGAATTAACAGTTTTGATTTTTGCAGACAGATACTGGTTAGGCTTCTCGCTTGCTCAGTTCTTAAATAAGGTGGTCATGCTGGCTCACCTGTAACCCTCAGAGTCAGGAGTTGGATGCCAGATGATTATCACACTTTTGAGGACCATTTTGGCTACAGAATGAGACTGACTCTATCTCAAATGAACAAACAAAAATGCTTATATTTAAACCTAAATCTATTAAGATGGAAACAAATGTTTGGCTATCTATAAGATCCGATTTATTTACTTGTGGTGACATAGCATTCTCATCACTCTTCTAGATGTTTTTAGAGGAGCTTTATCATGAACCAAAGAATGATGCTGCTGTCCGAAAATGCCCGTTTTCATGGTTAGTGTTAGTCATCAACTTGACAGAATCTAGAATCACTTGGAGACAAACTTGTAAAGGGTGATGCCTGTGGGAATTATTTTGATTTCTTTAAGTCATGTACGAAGATCTATCTTGTCCATCTGCAGGCCTCTTCCCTAGAGAGAGGATTCTGGTATCAAGAAGGAAGATCCAGCTGAAAGATTGTTGACTATAGGGTGATACGACCGGTTGATTCAAACTTCTGCTTCCCTGATGCCACGATGTGCTGTCCATTGAAATTTGAGGCAGAATGAACCCGATCTTCCTCATGTTGCTTCTGTGAGGTTGTTTCATCACAACAAAACACACACACACACACACACACACACACACACACACACAAAGAAACCAAGATACCCATCAGCTCTGAAATTTAAAATCAGCTTTGATATATTTTTTTCTCACCTGTAGGTTAATTGCATAAAGTACTTGCCACACAAATTTATACAGCCTATTAAGCAGCAAGGGCTCGTTGCTGAAAGAACTTCAAGGTGAAAGTATCTGTCCTTAATTTTTGGTTTCATCTCTTGTAAGACTATAATCACGGCTTGCATGAAGAAAGCTGTTAGGAAATATTTTTAGGTGTCATTTCTTAAAAAAAAAAAGGAATCTAAGATGGGTGATAAACATATGATGGTATCCATTTGTTTGTAGAATAAGAGGGTGTCACAATCTGTTGTGGCTCTTCAGACTGTTGGGTTATACATAGCACGCGTTTCCCACAGCAGGAAAAGATGAGACCTGGTGTGCGTATCTATTAGATAACAGTTTCTTTCTCCCACTGAGAAATAGTGTATATGGACGGGCATAATTAAATCCTGACATACATGCTCCCTGGTGCCCCTGGGTGCTTTATTCTGTGACCTGCCATGAACCTTTAGCATTACATTTATAGTAATCTCTAATCACTTTAGGCTAAGGTGCTTTTCTTTTTCTTAACACCAAGACATTAAAACATTTGTATTTTGACTTGGTTAATGATTAATGTTACCTTATAGTGGTAAGTCTGTGTTTGAGTTTGTGATGAGTTCAATAGGTTTATATATCATTCATTTGGAGATACTGGGAATTTTAGGAAGGGGAACTTGGTTGAAGTTAATAGATCAGTTGGTACACAGTCCCTTGACAGAGTATCTTGTCTTTAGCCTCCTCTTATCTTTCTATTTCCTGGCTACCATAATATGAGCTTTTCTGCCTGGCCCCCATAACATTCTGTCTTGATGTTCTGCTTCACCACAGCCAAAACCACAATGGCAGATCCCCGTGGACTGAAAACATGAGCCAAGTTAAGTCTTCTCTTGTGTACCTTACTACTATCAGATATATTCTCATATGAGATGACTGTTGAAGTAGGAGCTGGGTGAAAGAGCATGTGTTTCATGGGCAGCATGCATGCTTGCTTCATTGCAATAGCTTTGTGAGCTGAGCTCAGCACTCCATGATATTGTGTTAATTGCCATTCCTGTGGGTTTAAAGAGCTTGATGTAGCTTCCCAAGGGGCCCACTGTCTTTTTCCCCCACAGAAGGCTAATTGTACAAAGTAAAGATATTGTAACAAGACAACAAAAACTAGGTAGTTTTCTGTAGTCAGAAATGCCAAGTTATGGTGGAAAACCATGTCAGAACTTAACCTTGAGAAATGTGATGTTACCGGAGGGAAAGAAAAGAGGGCTTAAAATTAAATGAGATTTAAAATTCTGGAATTATTGGAAATGAGATTTTTCTAACTGAAGAACATCTTAGAATGAAGTTCTTATGTCTTAAATGAACAACTGCATGAGTTTTGTTAGAGGTCCACCTTTCTATAATCAGTACTTCTATCAATACATAGACACTGTCTATCAACACTAAGTTTCTTCTTTGTTTGCTCTGTCACTCCTCTCATATCAAAGTCAATCATGGTATGATTTTTATCACAATAGATTGCACTTGACTCTTTTTGAAATAAAGAAAAAGATATCAGGTCCCTTTCTGATTGTTGCTACATAATAATTTACAAAATCAACTTAATGAAAGAGGGCTTTACTTAGACTCCCAGATACATAGGACACCAGCCATCATGTCAAGCAAGTCATGGTGGTGGGAGACAGCTAGTAACATTGCATGTGTACTCAGAGAACAGGAAGGGGTGGATGTGTATTCACTTCTGAATGTTATTTCATGACTGTTGCCACCCATGGTTAAATGTGTCCTTATACTTCAGAGAGCCCAATCTAGAAAAGCCTTCCCAGACACACCTACAACTTTTTTTTTTATCTAGTCTAGTTGGCAATCAAAATTAACCTTTACTTGGAATAATGGATTATATCATTTTGTGTCCAGGGTATTTCAGCTTACCTTATATTTTTGAGATTTATCTCTCTAGTAGCATGTTTGTTTTCCTTCCCATTGCTGAGTGGCATTAAGTATTATATTGTATCCCAATTTTTATACCTATTTCTCAACAGATGGACATACATGAAATTTTCAGTTCTTTTTCTTTCTGAATAAACACATTTCAAAGACACTGTTACAAGTCATTTCGTAGACATGATTTCTCCTCTTCCTCTACCTTATCTTCCTTTTGTGTGTGTGTGTTGTATGCTTGTGTGTGTGTGTGTTCCCATGTACCCACATGTGGAGGCTAGAGAAGGACATTGAGTGATTTTTCTATCACTTTACAGATTATGTATTCCCTCAGATGCTGTCTCTCACTAAACCTAATGCCGACTAGGATTTCCCTGCTTCTACCATTAATGCTAGCTTCTGGGGTTATAAGATCCACATGATCATGCTGGTCTATATATTCTTTACTTGTATAGCAAGCATCCTTATACAATGATCCATCTCCTTAAGACTAACATATGCATTGCTTTTTCTTGGCTATCGCTTAGGCATGGAATCGCTGGAACTTAGGGTGCCTTTATGCTTAAATGTATTAAAACCTTAGAAAATGTTACTAAAAATAGTCACCACATCCTCCTGAAAGAATTTCAAAGTTCTTTCTCATAGCTGCTTCAGCTTTCGCTGTTATCAGTGCTTTTAATTTTTACCTTTTACATGGATGTATATTTATATCATTTTGAGTTTAACTTGAAACTTTGAAGATGTAAATATATAGATTTCTTATTTCTTTAACATTCTCTGCATGGTAGCTATGTTTCATTTTATCCATGTTTTCTTATTTTAAGGTCATGTCACATAAATGAGATGAAATTGTTTCTTTGTCTTTTTTTCTTAGTTTATTGCAGGTTATAATAGGTTTCCATGTGTGACATTTTTATGAGGAAGTCTGTCATTTTTATTAATATACTCTATCAGAGATTTGAAACTTTCACTGTCTTTTTGTCATGTCTTCTATTATTCAATTAAGTATTGTTTAGATTGATTTCAAGTTTCTTGGCTAAATTATTTTCAAAGCTTTTGTTTATTAATCCAACATAAATTTATTGGTCTTTCTAGGGATAGCCACCTGCATTTTAATTCATCAAAGTTTATTCAGAGATGATAATGTGTTGGATAATATAAGAATTATAAAGAATAAATTCATTTAACTAAGCCCTAGCCTATACAATACTGTTGCCATATTTTATTCATATCTTATAATATGTTGAGATTTATCTACTCAGCATCCAGCTATATTTTTGTAATTAACAAAAATGGTTTTTACCTCTCTTGTCTATCATTTTCCTTTATGTTTCTTTGAATCTGAATGAAACTTATCTTAGAATTTCTTATAGGGAACTGTGTTGGCAGATGATTAACCTGGCCTTAATTTGTCTGATAATTTTGCAGTCCTATGCTGTTTTGTGTGTTTGTATTGATTTCCTCCAGAGCCCTAGATCTAGAACTGTGGGTAACAATTCATCATCTAAGTATTGGAACATTGTGGCCCCATCAGGTGATGATGGCCATTTGTTGCTGATGAGAAGTCTGTGTGCTGAAATCCAGTATTTATTAGTTCATAAAGTTAACTTGTTTTCTTTGGATTTTTCCAAGATGTTCTGTGTTTCTGAGGTTTCATGTTATACCTATACCTAGGTGTATTTTCATTTTCATACATCCTTCTTAGTGTTTTTAGATCTGTATATATAGATGATTTTTTTAATGAAGTGAGGATGGTATGCACAGTTTTTCTTCATGTCTTGTGTGTAGGGGTTGGGGGAATTCTGTTTCTTTACTTTGTAGATTCTAGTTACAGACTTACTTGATTGAAATGGGTCACTAAAGCTTTGCTTATTTTTCTTTCTATCATTTGGTCTATTCTTTGTAGGAGTAAAATCTCTTCATCTGTTCTAAGGATCAATGACTCAATTCTTTAAGAGTCCTTATTATTCTGTTAATCCAATCTGATAATGGTTTGTTTTTTAAAACAAGTATTTCATTGTTCTGAATTTATCTGGTACTCTTATTGGCTTTCCTTTGCTCTTCTGAAGTGTTCCATATCTTCTTTTGTGTGACCATTTTTTTTTCTTTAAGTCTTTCTTTCTTATATGTTTGTTACTAATTTACTCACTTTGTATCCTGGCTGTAGCCTCCTTCCTCCTCTCTACCCAGTCCCAACCATCCTCCTTCTTCTCCCCTTTTGTCCCTTCTCTAGTCCATGATAGGGGAGGACCTCCTCCCCTTCTATCTGAACCTAACCTATCAAGTCTCATCATCATCCTCTGTGATCTGGCAAGGCTACAGTCCCCAGGAGAGTGTGATCAAATAGCTGGCTGCTGAGTTCATGACAGAGACAGTCCCTGTACCAATTACTAGGGAACCCAGATGGAAACTGAGCAGCCCATGGGTTTCTTCTGAACAGGGGTTCTATGTCATCTCCATGCATGGTCCTTGGTTGGGGTTTCAGTTTCTGCAAAGACCGCTGGGACCAGGTATTTTGGCTCCATTGGTCTTCTTATGGAGCTCCTGTCCCCTCCAGGTCTTTCTATCTCTGTCTTCTTCCATAAGGTTCCTGCACTCTGCTACGACTCTCGGTATCTCCTTCAATACATACAAGTGACTCCAACAATTCGATTCAAAATAATTAAAACTCATAAGGATAATCAAATGCAGCATTCAATTTAAAAAGGGGCAATAATCATGGGTGTCTTTCTGGTTCTGTGTTACCTCACTCAGGATTATCATTTCTAGTTCCATACATTTGCCTGCAAATTCTATAATTTTCTTTTTAAAAAATGCTGAGTAGTATTCCATCGTGTAAATGTACCACAATTTATGGATCTGTCCCTCTGTTGAGGGACACTTAGGGTATTTCCAGATTCTGGCTGTTACGAAAGAAGCTGCTATGAACATAGTTGAGCAAATGCACTTGTTGTATGGTGAGCATCTTTTGGATATGTGCTTAGGAGTGGTATGGCTGGATCTTGAGGAAGCACTATTCCTAATTGTCTGAGAAAGCATCCTCCCTAGGGTCTTCCTTGTTGTTGGCTTTATATTGCCTATCCAAATAATTCCAGTTCAATCCACTTACTTTATTTACCTGTTTGCTTAACTAATGTTTACAGAGTGACAAACTTTTAAGTGGCTAAAATGTAACAGTTTATATTGCTAATGTAAACATAAATAAAATAGCTTTAAAAGTTAAATTTCAGGTCCAGTAACCAAAATGAGTCCTTTTAATTTTTTTTTAAGATATTTGATGGAACCATTCTACTTTTATATTGATCCTAATTATGCTTCCTTCTTTTTTTATTATTTTTCATCAAATGCCTGGGTTCCTAAACTTCTTGGACATCATTATGTTAGACAGCTACCAAAAATTTGTCAATGATAATTTTCCAGAAAACAAAGCTGTGAATGAATGGGGTGCCTATGCACTGGGGAAAATGGGGCAGCAATCAGCACATGAATAAGGACCACAGCTGAGCTGGAACAAATGTGGAAGATCCAGCTGAAGTGTGGCTACAATGGGACTGATTTGGCGTTAGGTCCATTTTTGTAATGGCATTTGGACCACATTTCACTTCTTCTGGTAACCCGCTTCCACCTGCATTAGTCATCACTGTTGCAGACCCCTGACAAACTCTTTGTGGGACGCACTTGTTGCAGCGATCTGAGTGAAAGCAAGAAGATGTATGTCTTCTATTCACAGTAGCTACAGAGGAACAGACTGGGTGTTGGTGACAACACGGGCAAAACATCCTACCTGATATTACACACCCAAGATAACATCTAACAAATGAGAAGAGAAAGTCGAGTCATTCTAAGATCAGATGGGTTTGAGTGTAACTGAAATTCGGGTGGGATACTGGTGATGGCATGGTGAGCTAGGCAAGCCATTGTGAAGGTACTGAGCTAAAGAGTTAAGCACACACGAGCTCCTTGAGTCTGTGTGCAGCGATTGAGAAAAGATCACCACGTTTGAATCAGCAAGGAAGGGCAGACACGTCCCACAGAGCACTGCTTCCTTCTGCACAGCAAATTACTACTGAGCACATATGAGAACAGAGATGCTTTCAGGTAGTAAGTGAACAGAAGAAAGGAAAACAGAACAGCATGTTTTCAATTTACTCTTGGAAAACTGTGTGTGTTCCCAGTTGGATATATTTGACAAATGAGTATTTCATAGACTCTACAGAAATGACTTGGCAAGTTTTCTGAGGCATGCAGGTCTGTCCCATAAATCCATCTTCTAAGGGGGGTCTTCTCAAGACAACCAACTTAAAATTTATTTATACTTTGTCATGAGTAATATTCTAAAACGTGTTTCAAGTCTATAGTAGCCCCAGCAGAATCCAATCCAGGAAAAATCAGCAGTGGTCACAAGCAAATACTATGCAATAAGTTGGGATCAGTGTTCCAAAGAGTCTGTGTCTTAAGATCAGATGCCCAAATATGAGTTGTTGATAGAGTTTTATTTAAGAGGCTAGTCTTAGGATGGTGAGATAGTTCATGGATTAAAATAATTTGTTCCCAAGCTTGAGGACCTGAATTCAATCCCTAGGACCCATGTGGTAGAAGAAGAGATCTTATCGGCTGTCCTCTAACCACACACTCACATACAGAAGTGAAATATAGCAATTTTAATCAGTAAGAAGGGAGTTAGCATTCATTTAACAAATCTCAGCGAAGAGAAAGCTAACAATTTAACTATTCTGTATAAACATCTGGCAAATGGAAGAGATAAAAATAAATAAATAATTTGTCACCCAGGAACAAACTGCCTATTTGTTATGCTCATTCCAGTTTTAGTATACTCTCTTCAACGTGATTTCAGAGAACTGGAATAAAACATGAGGAAGGATACAAGATTGGTGTTCATATCTCTATGAGATATTAGTGAGTGATAGAAAGGTGGGGAGAGAGCACTGAAAACTGACCATTTTTAGAAAATGAAACAAGAGTCTGTGTGGAGCAACCAGTTTCCAATTAGCATTCATGAGAGCAAGCTGTAGCAGTACTTGACTGACTCTTCCGTAAGTGGAAATGATGCTTGTGATATGATTCCTGCCAGGTAAACGTTATCAGTATCTGTTGCTGCAGAATGCTCATCTTGCCCTAGAGTCTTCCATATACCATGTTGTAGAGTGAAAACTACAACGTCTGGCAACTGTGTGAGAATCTGACCGATAGCAAAAGTGATGTGTTTGTAATAAATAAATATATTTATTTGTTACAGTTTATTCACTTTGTATCCCCGCTGCAGCTCCCTCCCTTGTTTCCTCCCAGTCCCTCCCACCCTTCCCCTTCTCCCTCTATTCCCTTTCCCTAGGGGAGGACCTGATACGGAGGACCTCCTCCCCTTCTATCTGACCCTAGTTTACAAGGTCTCATCAAAGCTATTTCTAATGAATTTTTCTCTTTGCTCCTTGTCCCCTTGAAAAATGTTTGCTTGCCATTCTTTAATTTTTTTTCCCCTGTGGTTCCTTCTCAAGACTAGAAAGATTCCTCATCCATTGTACCAGCTTTTTTTATTCTCTCCATACTACCAGCTGAAGAGTTCTGAGAGATGCTCTGGGCAGTGAAATAGCCTCTTGGTTCAATCCTGATGACCAACAAAGTAAGGCTTATAGAACATACACAAAAGCCTCATCTATGGAAAGCACAGCGAAGGACTTTTGCACAGAATGAGGCTGTCAGCACCTGTTTTCAGTACAGGCAAACTTTCACATGGTAATTCAGGTTGTTAAAATTCTCTATCTTAGGGGGATTACAACTCAGATTTTCTCCAGAGACACCATGAACTTGGAAACTCACCCTTCATTTTCTTCTAGAAACATGTCAAGTTTTTCTTGTTTTCATTTAGAAGATTCTCTCAGGGACCAATAAGTAGCAAAAACCTGAGCAAACAGCAAACTTGGAGAGGGTCTATCACAGCATGTGGTCAGAGACACTGTGCAGGAATGAGGATCCACTCTGCTCTTCCCAGCTTTGCCTTTTGCAGAGGCACAGTTTTCTGCAACCAGAGTCAGTCAGGATGTCTAATTGGAATAAGAACTCATCACAAAGGCTGAGTTCAAAGGAGACACAGTGAAATTTGATTAGTGAGAAAAATCTCAAAAAAACAGAAGGTGAAAATTATTCTTTGTTTTAGATTTGTATAGCTTATGTTTCTTTAATGTTGCCGCAGAGGTTTTTATGCTTTTTTTCTTTGTCAGGTTCATGCCAAGCCTAAGAAAGGCATTTCTCCCTCTCCCCACTCTACAGAGCCATTATCTCTAATATAGGATCACGTTCTTTCTCAACTGTTTTCACGCCTAGCTAGTTCGCTAGTTATCTTGTTGAGTGATTGAAAAGCTGCAGGGCACACGATCAGTGCCAGTAAACTAGTGTTCAGGAAGCAGCCAATAAAGGCCCTGTGTACACTGGCTGCAAAGAGAGTTCTCTGCTTTCCCTTTCATGCTTCCATTCCTCTATGGACAGGTTGGATTTCTAAAATTTCATATGCTAATGAAGTTAAATTGCTAAATATGAATGATAGGCAGTGAACAACTAACCCCTTCACTAGTTCAAGATTTTTATCTGCAGGTTTACTATTGTTTGTAGTTTTAAATTGAATGTGTAGTGGCAACTTAGAGAAATGCAGTATCATGGTAAGCAATTAATACAAATTTTCTAATCTTGCCCAATGCTGTACAGAGATTGTCTATGATTCCATTAGAAGCATAACTTTCTCGTCTAGATCTGATTTTTAGTTTTACATATTTTTATCTTGTAATTTAAAATTAAATTTGTTTATCTTCCCTTAATTTACATGATTGGGAATCAACACTTAACATCTCTACCTGCAGATATATTTCTGTGTCTTTTTTAAATTTATTTTTTTATTTATTACAGTTTATTCACTTTGTATCACAGCTATAGCAGACTCTGCCCTCCCCTCCCAACCACACTCTGCCTCCCTCCCTCCCTCCCTCATCTCCTTCCATTCCCCTTTCCCAGTCCACTGATAGAAGAGGTTCTCTTTTCCTTCCATCTGACCCTAGCTTATCAGCTATCATCAGGACTGTCTGCATTGTCTTCCTCTGTGGCCTGGTAAGGCTGCCCCCCATTCAGGGGGAGGTGATCAAAGTGCCAGCCACTGAGTTCATGTCAGAGACAGTCCCTGTCTTTAAACTGTAGATATACTTTCAAGAAATATTAGGTAGGTTATGACATTTTCCCCTTCAGAGGCTAAATCTTACCATTGATTTTAAGCACACTGAAACCATAAAACTTTATTCTATTGACTAGAATAGAGTTTAGTAGACAACTAATTTAAAACACTGCCTAAAATTCTTACAAGTCTTGATAATGGTAAAAAGTATTAAAATACTATATTTTCAGTTTCTTATCAAACCAATGTACTTAATAAGTAAACTGTTATATCATTCCTTATAGGAGTTTATCATGTAAAATACAATGTTGACTTATATACATAAATAAGAACTATGCCAAAGTCTCACAAATACATAAAATTTACTTAATAGCATTATCTTAATAATCATTGATTACGTAATTCAATTAAATTCTTGCTAGAGGGGCCCTCTAAAAGCAACAGACACCTTAAGAGTAATTTCCATTCACAAAGTATGACTAGATCCCTCTACTAAATACTAAAAACTTAGATGGAAATGTCAGAATAAATAAATGTCAGAATAATAAATGTTCATCATACAGAACTATTTGATGAACAGCTTGGAAGAGGGGAAGAATCAGTTAACAAGCAAATCTACACAGGAAGTATATGCAAGTCAGCACAAGAGAGGGTATCCATCCATCAACGTATCACAGGAGGGAGTCCTATTGAAATAGCAACTGTGATGCAGGGGAAGCAGAAGAGGGAAGCCTGGAAAGGTAAGGTACTATGAGTTGAGTCCAGGGAACTATTTTCAAGTCAACAGAGAAATGTAAGATGAAGAAATTGACTAGTGTGCAGTCAGCCACAGGTGCCAGATTTTGCATAGAGAGTCAAGAAGGGGTCATTTTGGGGTTATGGCGGAAGGCTGATTGATTGATGTCTGAAGCAAGGGTGCTGGAATAACCAAGATCAAATGTTAGACTATGCTGAGGGTAAGCTACAAAGGCAGAGTTTGGGGCAAAGTGTTCACATGGACTGACATACCCTTGAATAGGCTACTTTGCGCTACTTGCTTATAGATAGTACTGAAGGATAGCCAAGGCTGAAGGCCAGACTGGTGCCAATGCACTGTATTTTGAAGACTAGGCCAGTAGCTCATGTAGAGAAGCATTTGGGGAGAAAAATCAGTACCCTGTGGTATTCAATTCAAGATAGGGAGAGGCATGTGGAAAGGGTTAAGAACCCACTTCTAATATGAGTAGCTGAGACATGGCTCAGTTTCTGACAGATTGAGAAGGACCGAGATTCAGTAACTAATTCTATCGCTGATTGACACACAGCATGAATGGATGAACTATTGTTGGATGACTTTCATTTATCTTCTACTATATTTTTATTCAGAATAATTTAAGGTCTTTCGGTTGCCTTTTTGACAGAATCATAGAGCATGAGTGGTAACATGCAGTTTTATCATGGCTACATGATTGTCCTCAATTTGGAAAAATATTAGGCAGTAAAATTATTTGGACATAAGTTCCAATTATTTCTTCCAAAGTGAACACAACTATGTCATATGATCTTGACCAAAGAAGTAGAATGTATTATCCACCCTATCCCCTAACCCCCAAAAATCTAATCCTAAAGTTAAGTCAAAGAACAAGTTTCTATAAAAATTTTATTCCTCAGGCCGCCCAGAATGTTTTTGGCAGGGACTGAAAATTGATAAAAATGAAATTTAAGTTGGCAGCCGCAGAAAGGCCAGAGATTTATCGACACTGTTAATATAGCATGTGGCAAAGATCATATCTCAAAGAAAGCCGGGGTCACTCGGGTACCACGTGAATGAAGAACAGAATGGACTTGACTTGCCATTTTTATGAAAGAGGGTTGGTTTCTCACTAATGATTTGCCAACAGGTATTATGGTTTTTACCAATGAATTTTTTTTTATTTCTATTTACCCACCATCTATATAGAGGTCCACCTTTAGATGGATGCTGAGTTACCGCCTTTTGTGATTGACAACCTTTGCTCTGCTTTTTGTCCCAGCATTTTTGCACTTTTGCACTTGGTTTTGACCAAGATGGCTATCACCTTGGTTTTGTGTAGAGTTAATGTGCCACCAAAGTCAGGAGGCATGGTCCACTCCCTCAGAGTGGAGAAAAGATATTTCAAAGTTATGCGTTAGCTGTGACTAGTTCCATGAACTGTAGGGCTATTGGTAACATGACAACTAATAGGATACCTCTTCTTGCTAACCTTGAACAGACTGACCTTCACTCCCAGTGGCCTTCAACTCTATTAAGCAAGAAAAAAATACTTACTAACTATGTTGAGATGAGAGGAATATAATTGTAAGAACTTTAAAATGAACTTAGATGAACATTCTACAGACAATAATGAAGCACAGACAACATTCCTGAGGGAGAGAATGACGGGGAAGATATGAATGCAAAATTTGGTTAAATTGAAAGAATTACATCATTTTTAAATATCTGTTCATACCATACTTCCTTAGAGAATCACTGAAATTTTTTAAAATACATGTGAAAATAATCCACAACAAAATGTTAAGATTCATTATAGTGGCTTTTATTTCTAACCTTTAAATTTTCAGTAGTTTTTTTTTCATTAATTAGTTTATTTACTTCACATTCTGATGGGAACCTCTCCTCCCTCACGTCCTCCCAGTCCCTCCCTTACTCCTCCCTTCCCCCATCTACTATAAACAGCTGAAGATTTGATTTCAAGCAAAAAGAGAGAGGGAGACAGAGATCAGCAAGAAGGGGAAGCCAGGATCTTCTCACAAAGATGAGATTTCCCCTACTTACCCCTAAATTCACAAGCTGATCTAACTAATTAATGGAACGAGTGAATATGGATACAAAGGAGATGCTGTTAAAGACACCCACTGCTTCCGGCTCAATTTGAATCAACATAGGCCTTACATTTCTTGGCAATATTTAAACTATGCATTTTGTGAAGCATGGAGTGTATCACTAATGAGTGTCAGTTGTGATTGCAAATTGGTGAGTCTGGCCATAAAGTAATAATCATGCCTAGACCCAATTCTGCATCATGTTTGTTATTCTGTCATTAGTTCTTATCACTGAAACTCCAGACATACATTCATAGAGAGGCTAAAACATTTATGCAAGATCTCATGGTCCCCTGATGCCTTGAATCTCACCTTTCAGGCTACATAGCACAGACTGCAGCCACCATACTATATTTTAGAATACAGAATGTAATTTAGATTAGGCAAATAGTGGTTCATGGTCAGCTTCTACTTCTTAGTAGACTTTGATGTGTAATGTGTTTAGCTGCTGTGTGCTGTGAAATCTTTTTCAGTAAACTTATAACTAGCAATAACAGATTTACCAGTAATATTAGGAAGATAGAAAACAGATACCTAACAACTACAGCAGCCTCCAAAAGGTCCTTAGTGCTGAAGACATGCTCTGTTTTTCTGTGTTCCTCTACTATGGTGTAACCACTCAGACCAAGAGCTTCTGCCTGTGTGCCTACACTGAGCTTACATATGAATGATAAAGAATATATAAGAGTGTTTTATTTCCATAACATCTGCAAGGCCAATTCTTGATCATATCTGTATGCTAAGAGACTGGATAATCCATTTAAAAATGTTAGTCTTTGTAACTGATACTGACACCTAGACTATCATGGGGCCAGTAATTGAAACAGTGTCTCAGGGTCATAGGGCGACATGATGCCCACTTTGGTGACTCATGGAGAGGACCCAAATAAAAGTGCAAAGCATTTTATTCCAGATCAATTTCTAATAATTCTATAAATAGAATGAATGCTTAAAGATATCATGGACTAATAAGTGTATGTATCTGAGAAATGAAGTGAATCTTTATCCTCCCTGACGAGGTTAGCCCTCACAAATTAATAATCCGTCATTTTGTTTATTTGGATACAAAAGAAGACTATAAACTTATTTTATTTAAATACTGTCTTTCAAAAGTCTCAGAACTTTCAAAAAGTACCTAGATTTCTCCAGGAGACTTTCATGTAAGACATGTGGCAATAAATCTCCTGTGAAGTCACTCTACTGGATTCATGGCCAGGAAGTACCAAAGATGAATGCCTGTTGTATTTGGTTAAGGGACTCTAAGACATTTACAGATTAAGTATAGTGACAGTGTCAAAAATAACTTTAAAAGCAGAAGTTGTTTCTTTGGTAGTTACAAGGGACAACTATGTAACTGGTTGCTTCTCCTTATGGGTTACCAGCATTAATGTAAGTTGAGAACCAGGAATGACAAAACCAGGCAAGATACAGCCAAATGATAGAAACTGTGGTTGAGGGACTATGATGGGTACCTGACTTGCTTGTGACAGCTGAATGAATCACAATCTGCCTTCCTCTCTGATGCAGATCAAGAAACAGAGCCTCAGTGTGAAGGATGTTGAAAATGAAAAAAGCTGCAGGATTTGGTTATTTAGAAAATGTTCTTCAAATCCATATTCTTTACCTTCTATCTTTATTTATGCCCTTATTTTTAAGGTACACTGTCATCATATTCTTAAAGAACCAATATTGACATTTACATTCTTGTTACAAAAAGGCAGTTTTTGAAGTAAATGGAAAAGAAATGACTTGGACCAATGCCAAGGAAAAATAATTTTCTCTGTTATTGTACATGGTAAATTTTCGTCATTGGCGATAACATCTAAGAGTTTTTATTAAAGGGATTCTTTATTTTATTTCTTACTTTGGAAAAAGACAGACTTTATTTTGCTGTAAAATAACTTCATCAACAAAATTCTCACATTATTTTGAGAATAGAATCAGTTACAACCTAAGTTCTCTCTTATTGTCATTTTTTTGGTTGCTATGAGAATAAATATGTTTTATATACCAGTATTTTATTAATACATGTATAAAATTAGGATTCTGAACTCAAATTGCATTAAAAGTGAGAAAGAGAGGAAAGAAAGAAAGAGACAAAGAGAAAAAGAAAGAAAGAGAAAGAAAGAAAGAAAAAAGAAACCATAGCTTGGACTCATGCAAATCAAGTGTTTCTTGCTATTGTGAATGTCATGGTGGAACTGGAAAGAGACTGAAGAACATGGGGACTGAACATCACCACCAGCAGGGAACCAGCCTAGTTCAGGAGCAACAGAGAACATTAAACTCTGTCTTTGCAGTGTTGAGGAGACATAATATGGCAGCAGTGCAAGGAAAAGAACCGGCACACTCAGCTTCCTGCTAAACTGGGTTTAGCCAGTGGAGGTTCCACCATCATGGTACTCAAAGAGAAAGGGCAGACGAGAGACATCCTCAGCTTCTTTTTACCCTCTGATTTTCTAGAATTACTGGCAAAGAGAAACAAGAGTGAAGTCTTGCCTTTATAAGCCCTTGGGCTCCATAAAGCTCTCAACCAAGACTTTGACCTCATGTTCTTTTCTCTGAAACTGTGTAATAACCCACTCATAACCTTGATGCTATGGGGTACTTAAGAAAAACATCCTTTCCTTTCAACAGTCGCTTCAGTTAGAAAGTGACTTTTGATTCTATTATTGGGTGGGTTAAGCTATCCTATAACCCCGTCACACTCTGTGGTATCAGAAGACTTGAAATTGAGTCTAGCAGTTAACCACCAAATATCCACAGGGACACTTTCTCCATCAGTTCTTCAATCACACCCATGACAAAGACAAAATGACATTAGAGTTCAGGTAAAACTAGTTTAGAAGAGAGTATTTCAACTCCAACTGTGTGTGAAGCTAGCTGTGGGCTTCTGAGATGCCGTTATTCAAGGTATCTTTAGTTAACGATTAGCATGATCATTAAATTGTAGAGCAATATTTCTTAAATTACCAGGTCCATAGAAGTTTTTTGATACAATTTTTTTCATTTATTTTCCTACAGCAAACTAAATATCCAGGTTTTATCCCTCTTTTGCTTTATTTATTTTGTATCTAAGGGCATGAAGACAATTTAAAAACAATCTTAAATCATACCTTAAGGTTGAGAGGGTTGTAAATGTCATCTATGAGCATATTAGAAAAAAACTTCACCATTATCACTAAGGTTTATAAAATTTGAATGAAAAATCAAGGATGCGTACCTGGGGTGATAGCACAGTCACTCAGACATACTTGCTAAAAAGTCCTGTGGGCCTGAGGTTGATCCCCATAGCACACATTAAATGGCCAGGGGCAGTGGTATACACTCGTAAATCCATTGCTGGGGAGGAAGGCACACATGCCCAACCAACATGGCCTACTCTATGAACTCTGTGCCGGGGGAAACCATTTCTCATAAAAGACTGGAGATGGTTACTGAGGTGCAGTAACTGAAGTTTTCCTCTGACTTACACACACACATGAGTGTGTATCCACATGAAGACACACCACACATAAATAACACACACACAAAATTGAAAACAGAATATGAAAGAGAAATTGTCTTCTTTAAATGCAATTATCTGGAAAAAAATGTATGAAAATGCTGTTTAATAGTACACTTTTTGAGATTAGTAATAAAATTTAACCCAGGACATTACAAAAAACAGAAGTTTGTTTTTGAAATAGCAAGAAATGGTATGGTTTGTAATTAATTTGTACAGTGGACTAATTTCATACTCCTAATATCTGAAAAAGAAGAGGAATTATTTTTTTAATATTTAATTTTTTTATTCACCTTACAACCTTGTTGTAGCTCATCCTTCCTTGCCTCCTAGCCCCACCTTCCCTCCTTGTTCATCTCCCCTTTCCTCAGAAAATGGGAGCTCCCTTTCCCATCCAGCCCAGCTCATCGAGTGGCATGAGGACTGAGCTTGTCCTCTTTCCCTGTGGCCTGGTAAGGCAGTCTTGAGGGGGAAATGATCAAAAAGCTGGCAAGCAAGTCTCTGATTGATTGCCTTTGTTGATCTTCTTGTGGAGCTGCTGTCACTTCAGGTCCTTTTCTTTTTCCTCCCACTTTTCTACAGTAAGCCCCATGCATCACCCAATGTTTGGCAATGAGTCTCTGCATCTTTTTGAGACGCTGCTGGGTAGAGCCTCTCAAATGACAATTCTGTCAGGCTTCTGTCTGAAAGCACAGCAGAGTATCATTCATAATGTCAAAGGTTGGCATTCTCTGATAGGGTGGGTCTTTGGTTGGGCCAGACATTGCTTGGGTATTCATTCAGTCTCTGCTCTATCTGCTCTCTTTATCCCTGCACATCTTGTAGGCACTGTAAATTTTGTGTGGAAGTTTTTTTTGTGGGTGGGTTGGTGTTCCCTTCCCTCTTTTAGGAGACTAGTGTAGTTAGTGTGTGTCCTCTTCAGTCTCTATGGCCTCAGCTACTAGGTGTCTCTGCTTGAATACTCCCAGGAGCCCAGCCTGACTTAGGTCTCCAGCTTGTCACAGAGATACCCCAATCTTCAGTTTCTCTTTTCTCTACAGTTTTTATGTCCTCTCACCCTTGCTCTCCCCAGGACTGTTCCCCACACTCTTAACTCTCTGTGCACCCTCTCCTACCTTGTTACATCTCTTCAGCCACCTCTGTTCTATCTCCCCTTCAAAGTGAAATTTATGCATCCTCTCTTGGATCCTCTATGTTAATTATCCTCTTTGAGTCTTGGCCTTATAGTATGCTTATCCTGCACTATATTGTTAAAATCCACTTATAAGTGAGTACATATCTTGTGTGTCTTTCTGGGTCTGGGTTACGTCACTCAGGATGATCATTTCTAGTTTCATCCATTTTCCTGAAAATTTCATTATTTCTTTGTTTTTAATAGCTGAGTGTAAATGAGACACAGTTTCATCATTCATTTTTCAGTTGAGGGACATTTAGGCTGTTTTCAGATTCTAGTTACTGTAAATAAAGCTGCTATGAGCATAGCTGAGCATGCGTCCTTGTAGTATGGTAGACCATGTTTTGGATATATCCCAAGGAGAGGTATAGCTGGGTCTTGAGGTAAAAGCTATTCCCAATTTTATGAGAAAGCCCCAGACTGATTTCCAATGTGGTTGTACAAGTTTATACTCCCACCAGCAATGGAGGTATGTCCCTTTTCTGCCACCCCTTTGCCAGCATGTGCTGTCATTTAGAATTTTTTTTTAAGTGGTATCTATTCCTTTCTGCAGGAATTTTTTTTAATTTTTTATTAATTATACTTTATTCATTTTGTATCCCCCCATAAGCCCCTCCCTCCTCCCCTCCCGATCCCACCCTCCCTCCCCTTTCTGCATGCATGCCACTCCCCAAGTCCACTGATAGGGGAGGTTCTCCTCTTCTTTCTGATCTTAGTCTATCAGTTCTCATCAAAAGTGGCTGCATTGTCCTCTACTGTGGCCTGGTAAGGCTGTTCCTCCCTCAGGGGGAAGTGATCAACGAGCAGGCCAATCAGATTATGTCAGAGGCAGTCCCTCTTCCCATTACTATGGAACCCACTTGGACACTGAAATGCCATGGGCTACACCTGTGCAGAGGTTCCAGGTCATCTCTACGGATAGTCCTTGGTTGGAGTATGAGTCTCTGGGAAGTTCCCTGTGTTCAAATTTTCTTGTTCTGTTGCTCTCCTTGTGGAGTTCCCGTCCCCTCCAGTTCTTACTATTTCCCACTTCTTACATAAAATTCCATTCACTCTGCCCATCAGTTGGCCATCAGGCTCAGCATCTGCTTTGACAGTCTATACTGCAGAAGCTTTCAGAGGCCCTCTGTGGGAGGTTCCGAGGTTGTTTCCTATTTTCTTTTTCTTCTGATGTCCATCCTCTTTGCCTTTCAGGATGGGGATTGAACATTTTAGTTAGGGTCCTCTCTTTTGCTTAGTTTGTTTAGATGTACAGATTTTAGTGGTCTTATTCTATATTGTATGTTTATATGAGAGAGTATATACCATGTGTGTCTTTTTGCTTCTGGGACAACTCACTCAGGATGATCCTTTCCAGGTCCCACCATGTACCTGCAAATTTCATGATTTCCTTATTTTTCATTGCTGAGTAATACTCCATTGTATAGATGTACCACAGTTTCTGCATCCATTCTTCAGTTGAGGGGCATCTGGGTTGTTTCCAGCTTCTGGCTATTACAAATAAAGCTGCTACAAATATGGTTGAACAAATGTCCTTTTTGTGTACTTGAGCCTCTTTTGGGTATATGCCTAGGAGTGGTATGGCTGGATCTTGAGGAAGCGCTATTCCTAGTTGTCTGAGAAAGCGCCAGATTGATTTCCAGAGTGGTTGTACAAGTTTACATTCCCACCAGCAGTGGAGAAGGGTTCCCCTTTCTCCACAACCTCTCCAGCATGTGTTGTCCATTGAGTTTTTCATCTTGGCCATTCTGATGGGTGTAAGGTGAAATCTCAGGGTTGTTTTGATTTGCATTTCCCTAATGGCTAATAGAATTTTGATCTTAGACATTCCGATAGGTGCAGATGGAATCAGAGTCATTTTGCTTCGCATTTCCCTGGGTATTAAGGAAGTTGAGCATTTCTTTATTTGCTCAGCCATTTGATATTCTTCTGCTGAGAATTATCTTTTTAGCTCTGTACCCCATATTTTAATTGTGTTATTTTGTTTATTGGTGTTTGATTTTTTTTGACTTAATTACTTATTTTGGATATTAGCCCTTTGTTGGATGTAGTATTGGTGAAGAACTTTTCCCAATCTGTAGACTGTTGTTTCGTTCTATTGACAAGTGTCCTTACCCTTACAGAAGCTTTTCAGTTTCAACAGGTCCTATTCAATAATTGTTGATCTTAGAGCCTGAGCTGTTGGCTTCATAGATGTCAATCACATCTTCTACTCTTTGTTTCCAATTCATCTATTTCAGCCCTGAGTTTGATTAATTCCTATTACGTACTTCTCTTTGGTGTGTTTGCTTCCTTCTCTTCTAGAACTTTCAGATGTGCTGCTAAGTTACTACTATAGGATCTCCAATTTCTTTGTGAAGGTGCTTAATGCTATGAAGTTTCCTCTTAGCACTTCTTTGTGTCCCATAAGTTTGGGTATGTTAAGCCTTCATTGTCATTGAATATAGAAAGTCTTTTTTTCTTTAATTCTTCCCTGACCCAGTGGTCACTGAGTAGGGAGTTGTTCAGTTTTCATGGTTTATAGGTCTTCTGTTGTTTCTGAGTTACAGCTTTAATCCATGGTGGTCTGATAAGATGCATGGAGTTATTTCAATCTTCTTTTGTCTGTTGAGGCTTGCTTTGTAACCAAGTATATGCTCAATTTTGGAGAAGGTTCTGTGAGGTACTGAGAAGATGGTATACTTTCTTGCGTGGGGGTGAAAAGTTCTGTAGATATCTGTTAGGTCCATTTGATTCGTGACAGCTGTTAGTTTCTTTACTTCCTCATTTTATTCCTATCTTGATGATCTGCCCATCAGAAAGAGTTGGGTGGTGAGGTCTCCTACTTGTAATATGTGGGGTTTGATGTGTGATTTAAGCTTAATTGATGTTTCTTTTATGAATGGGAGTGCCCTTGCATTTGGGGCATAGATGTTCAGAACCGAGACATAGTCTTGGTGTTTTTTTACTTTGATGAGTATGACCTGTCCTCCATCTCTTTTGATTAATTTTGGTTGAAAGTTTATTTTATTAGATACTAGAATGGCTACTCCAGCTTGCTTCTTGGGTCTGTTTGCTTGGAAATCCTTTTTTCAGCTCTTGACTCTGAGTTAATATCTATCTTCATTGCTGAGGTGTGTTTCTTGTATGCAGCAAAAAGATAGGTCCTGTTTTTGCATCCATTATGTTAAACTTTATCTTTGTATTGGAGAGTTGATGCCATTGATGTTGAAAGATATTAATGACCAGTTGTTGTTACATCCTGTTATTTTGATATTGGTGGCGCTACAGTGTGTGCATGTGTAGGTGTGTGAGCGTGTGTGTGATTCCTTTCTTTTGGTTTTGCTAATGTGGGGTTATTTATTTATTACCTGTGATTTTTTGGGGTATACTGGGCCTGTTTGGGCTGCCCCCACCCCCGGGGGAGGTGATCAAAGAGCCAGCCACTGAGTTCATGTCAGAGACAGTCCCTGTTCCCCTTATTAGGGAACCCACTTGGATACTGAGCAGATTCCTCTTTCTAATAAGTGATTTTATAAAGTCCTGCTCTACAACCTTTCCAAAAACATTTTTTTTTCTTTGCATAACTGGAAACATGAAGAATAAAGTTTAAAAATTTAAATGAGTTTGTTTTCTTAAAGTCAGGAGACTCTGAACATCTCTGCCCCCTATAGTCTCTTCTCATATCTTTCCAGTTATACTTGCTTTGTGTGAGTGGAGCATGTGGCATTTTCTCTTTAGCTCACCATAAAACAATTAGCTCTTTATCTTTTATGTAGCTATAAAATCTCGAAACAGTTTTTCAATGGAATTGTCATTTTAAAAAATCAGCTAGATCTCCACATTTTTTCCTTTCTTTATACCTTTAGAAAATTGTCACCAGTCTCATGATGATTTAATTCACCATTGATTCTATTGCCCTTGAATTTTTCTAAGCAGATCTGTTGAAATAAAAATTAGTTGCTGATCTTGCTGATGATTTATTGAAGTTGTATGTTTACTGGGTTTCTCTAAATGGTATTTTTTTGGTGGTTGCAGTCCACGTCTTGAGATTTGATATAAAGGATTAGACTGGCAAATTTATTTAGCTTAGAGAGTCCCACTATGGTAGTGACTGCTGAATGTAAAACAAGGAAGCTCTTAAAGGTATATACCACGGACAACACTGTCTGTAGATAGTCTAGATAGAATGTGAACATTTAAATGTGTTACTTAACTGTATTCTGAAATCTGTAATCGGAGGCTGGGCATTTGATCTAACTGTCACATGTGCCATAGGAAATCCTATGCATTAAAGGATCAACCTATTTTTTTCTGTGAACTTTTTCACTGTCCTGGTAAGAATCTGGTGTTAGGTGTCTCACAAAGCTAAATTTTCTTACTTTCTAAATGTTTGTTTATTTTTATGTTGTGTGTATGGTTGCTTTCCCTGAAAATAGGTGCGTATGCACCCAGTGCATGCAATACCCCGAGCTGCCGGAAGAGGGCATCAGATTGCTCCTGGACCCACAGATTTAGATGATTTTCAGTCCCCATGTGAGGGCTGAGTATGGAACCAGGTCTTCTGCAAGAGCTGCAAGTGCTTTTGACTACTGAGCCATCTCCCCAGCCACAGTTTTCTTATTTTTTAGATGAATCCACATTAAGCTTATTTAAAGTTTAGCAGCATCAGGTAAGTGCCTTATGAGATGACTAGAGAGCACATTTAAAGGTGACAGGTGCTTCAGCTTTCCATAGCTCATTTCCTCCCATAGTTAATACATGTTTACATGGCCTTTGTCTTGCTTTGATTCAATATGGTTTTTCCTTGAAAGGATTATGACAGATGATAATCTTTCATTAAGACAGGATGATGATGACTCTTCTCCTCATAGCTCCACAAATAAATTTCAAGAGACCAACTGATAAAAATAAACAAATACAAAAGGTCCCTGATAATTTTAAAAACAACCTTAATACCTAAGAGATACTGAGAATCAGAGGAAAAATTAGAAAAAGAGGTTACATTTAATGATATAAAATGAAATGTGTGTTTATTAGAAAGCCCAAAACAAAATTAAACCCTGTGAATAAAATATGGAAAATTTAAGGTTTTTACATAGGACTAAAATTATTCATATGCAAAATCTCAAGGCCTTTAAATCCACATCTGAACCACTTACCGTTGTAGAAAAAAGTATAATTTGCATAATATTTTAGGAAGTTAGAAAACTGAAAGTTATGGGGTACCTATGAAAACTATAGCAATATTAATTTTAGTGTTTCCTAGAAAATTAAACAATGCAATGTTTTGCAGAGGCAGTGAATAGCCTTAAGTAATACTTTCCATCTGGCAGTTAATGGTGTTGTGAACATGATGAGATCTATGTAACAAATCACTGAAGAAACAAGATCATTACCAAGATTCTACTGCATACGTTTGCATATATTCTAAAAATATATGCTCCACGTTAAATATGCAATGATTTTGAACCTGTGTGGACAAAAGACTATTTTGCATTTCTAAAATGCAACAAAATCATAACCCAAATCATAACCTCCTTGTCATAAGTATCTTATGTATAGCTATAGAATGTTGCTAATATTCTGCATATCTGTGGATGGTTTAATGCCTGTTACAGTAAGAGTGTGTGTATAATCTTCTTGGAGGTAGTATTTATTTGCTAGAGCAGTTCAAATTGTGAAAAGCAAAGAGAAATCTTAAATTGTTACCAAGCCCTGTCATAGCTTATGTACTTTCCACCCTGCCACCATTAGCATCCTGAGTTACTCAGATGACAAAGACTCATTGCATGTCATTAGCGTGACTCTGTCCTGCTTATCCTTCTCTTCTAAACTCGTAGATTAAGCCCTTTATTCCTCCAAGTGCCGCAAACCCAGCCAGGATTAGCCATATATAAAAATGTAAATAAAACTTGAGTTGACTGTAGGTGAAAGTATCATTCTGTTCCTGTTAATAGCAGTTGTTAGAACTTGATGCAAGAACTCAGTGTCCTCCTAAGACTGATTATATTTAAAATAAGTGACTGACTGTCAGCTGCCCTGTTAGAAAACAGGACAATTCACCCCTGCTGAAATTTTAACATCTGCATTTGTTTTTTCATCTCTCCATTCCTTTTAAAGAGTTGCATTTATGATAGCATTTCCTCAGCACATGGCATAACTAATGAATTATGTACAAAAGCATCTGTGGAGTCCCTCAGAATCACCTGGGCTGCCACACAAACCCAGGGCACTGTATTTAACTAGCCGAGTCAAATCTGGATTTAGTTAGCTAGAGGCCCTTACAGTTAAGACTCAAACATGATCTCTGCTTAGCTCCCCTATGGATTCTTTCCCATTTTTCCACCCAAAATCTAACTTGCTGAATTTACTCATAGTTAAAGAATGACTGAAATATATATATTCTGTAGACATGAAGACCATTGCAATCACCATAATGAGTAGATCAGTGTAAAAGATGATTCTTACAGTCAGATTGATTGGATTTCTCTCTTTTGAGTTGCTAAGGATTTACCCCTGAGATGAACACATGCTAGAGAAGCAATGTACCACTAAGCTGTTTCTCCAGCCCATGATAAGAAAGTAAAATAAAAAGTAGAGCTTAAGATATGGTCCAGTAATTAAGAGCACTGGCTGGTCTTCTAGAAAAGCTGGGTTTGATACCTAGCACACAAACAGCAACCCACAACCATCAGTAACCCCAGTCTCTGGGGATCTGGAGGCTCCCGGTTACCTGGGGTTCCTACATTCACATGCTGTCCATAAATAGATGCAGGCAAAACATCCATCCGTGTTAAATAAAACTGAAATACATCTTTAAAAATAAGATAATCAAACTATAATTCATGACAGCCTACTGTTCACTTTTGGTAATACTGCCCAGTGCCTTTTGACTGATGTGCTGGTAACCACTTGAGCTACTTGGTGAACATAAAGGACATTTTATGCACCAACTTTCCCTTGTGCTTATTATTCATTCCACCTTTCATCCCAGCCACTCAGGCCTAAAAGTCACCTGTCTGAATGAGTTGGGGTTAGAAATGCCTTTCATACAGCTTCGTGTAAACGAAATTCACAGTGTGTACCCTTCACGTCTTCCTGCACTCGGGATCCCATTAGTAAGATTCTTCTGTATGCTTCCTTTACATTGTTGGGAATTAGTCTATTATCTAGATATATGGAAAATTGCTTATCCACTTGTTTATTGATGGGTACTTTGACAGCTTCCCCTTACTGTTCTTATAAATGAACAAATTCATGATTAATTATCTACATACATACATTTTAGTCATTTTTAATGTGGTTGCGTATTTGCCTACAGGAAGTAGACAAAGATGAATTGTGGCGCTCATCTCCCTTTCTCCCTTTGTATTCATCCCTGAACCCCAAACCATGGGAGAGTTTCATACACATAAAGGGTTGTTCTCCCTTCAGTTAAATTTTCTGGAAACACTCTCCTAGATGTACCTTAAGGTGTGTTCCCAATCAGGTAAAGGCTGGAGAGATGGCTTAGTGATAAAAGCACTGGCTGCTCTCGTAGAGAACCTTTGGTTCTCAGCACTGGAGTTGTGGCACACAATTCCCTGGAACTCCAGTTAAAGCAGATCTGATGCTTTCTCCTTGCCCCTACAGGCCCTGCATGCACATGGTCCTTTTACTAGGCTAGTCTCCAAGCAGAAGGAGGAAAACACCCACAAAAACTTAGACCTAAAATTTACAGTGCCTACAGGACATGCAGGGATAAAGAGAGAGCAGATAGAGCAGCTATTGAACAAATGCCAACCAACAACTGGCACAACGAAAGACCCACCATATCAGAGAGTGCCAATCTTTGACATTATGAATTATACTCTGCCATGCTTGCAGATAGCAGCCTGACAGTACTGTCTTCTGAGAGGCTCTACCCAGCAGCACCTCAAACACATATCGAGACTCACTGCCAAACAGAGTAGGGTGTCTCGTGGAAAAGTGGGAGGAAAGAGAAAAGGACCTGGAGACAGGAGCTCCACAAGAAGACCAACAGAGCCAACTAACTCGGGCCTAGAAGGGCTTGCTGAGTCTGAAGCATCAACCAAAGACCATACACAAACTGGACCTAGGCCCTCTACAAAGATGTAGCGGATGGGCAGCTCAGGGTTCATGTGGAACCTCTAGTAAAGGAAGCGGGAGCTGCATCAGACATGGACTCACTCGCCAGCTTTTTGAGCACTTCCCCTTGGCTTGACTGCCTTGATAGGCCTCAGAGGAAAAAGACAAGTTCAGTCCTGATGCAGGACTGATGAGCTGGGCTGGATGGGAAAGGGACTCTCCCTTTTCTGAGGAAAAGGGGAGGACGAGAGGGAAGGAGGGAGGGTAGAACTAGGAGGTAAGGAGAGATGAGGCTACAAGGATGTAAGCTGAATAAAAATATAAAAGAAAAGAAAAATATTTTAAATCAGTATTATTTACTTTTATCTTAAAATCATAACATTATTATTATTATTGTTGTTGTTGTTACTATTGTGTGTGCATATTTAACAATAGCAACTAAAGAAAAAGAAACTGTGAATTTGAGAGGGAGCAGGGTTAGGGGCATGGGAGGAATTGGAGGGAGAAAAGGAAAGGAGAAACTATTTATTTATTTTAATCTAAAAGTAAATTCGATCTATAAAGCAGGCTAGACAGAGATTGAGGAAGACATCAGTGTTGACCTTTTGCCTCTACATTCATGCATACACATGGGCAGCCCCAACACACAAATAACACATGCGCTAAAATACTTAAGCTAAAATATTTAAGCTATCTACCCTGTGTTGTTAACAGAGACCATACTTGCAGAAAATGATGATAAAGCAGACTAACAAATGTTGTTGTCCTACCTTTAGAGTAATTATCTAACTTTTATTCTACTGTGAGAGTCGTTATTAGCAAAAGATATTTCTGTATGGACATTATAATAATCTGTAGAAAACAGAAAGGGAACATTTTATGCATCTCGCATATAATATTTAGCAAACATCTCTCAGGGCAGGTTCCTGCCATTACATGAAAATTGTTTTCTAAAAATGATGTTTAGATTTTTCAGTCCAGGATAAATCAGACGTTGGAGCTGCTAACAAGCATTTTGCAAATGTTCCAGTGTGGGGAGGGTATATGTCTAACCTTGAATGTGAACATGAAGACAGCCAGGATTCCATGGAAAATCACTTACCTAGGAAATTTGGAAAAGCCCCCTGTTTTCTGTTGAGATGAGGTTGGAAATCCTGAACCTCAGCTCACAGGAGAAAATGGTCAGTTAAATGACTGTAAGTGGAAACATCTTTAAGCTTGGTAAAGGTATATAATTCATAGATGGGCAAATATGAGTTCTCTGTTTTACTTACTTTTTTTTTTCTGACCCTTCCCCTGTTTAAATTGACTTCAATTTATCATCACCAGAACCTTTGCTAAGACTGTGAATATTCTGCTGTTTTCTTTAGCCTATTTGCTTGAGAATGATTGGTGGCTCAGGAAGAATGGTATATTGGGATGTTAGTGAAACAGCTGAATGACAGTTGGCTGTTGTATGTTCTCCTTAATGAGTTGACTTATATACTGAAATATACTGACCCAGATCATCTTTATTACATTCTGGAGAGACACAGAGACCTACTTATATATACAACCAAGACTTCCCTTCTTCGTATTTCTTTTTATTGATAGTTTTGTATCTTTTGTGTATCTTTTTGTACCTTTTGCGCTCACTCCTATTTCGTCCAAGCAAAGCTTCACTGCAACTTCTATCATCAGACTTGGTGATCAGCACCTCCTAGATTTAGAAGAATGGTATACTTTTTCTGAAAACATCTGTTTTGACGCTTGTCTCCTGGCATTTAGGTTGGTCATCATTTCCTGCAGAGTATTTGGCTGCTCTCACTTTCCACCTTGAGTTTCCAGTCGCTTTTATGCTCGGTTGTGCTTTGCATATAAACTGATCCTTTCTTAATGCATTTCATCTTGAGACTTTTTTCGTTTTGGAGATATACGTTATCATCTCTGCATGTGTGTGTTCACACGTGTGGAGGCCAGAAAATGGGGTCAGATATCTTAGAGCTAGAGTAAGAATACAGGTTGTAGTGAACAACCTGATGTTATTGTTGAGAAACTGGAACTGAACTGAAGTCCTCTAGAAGAAAACAAAGCTCTCTAAGAAAGCTATCTCTCCATCCATGAATCCTTGACTCACTGTCCTCATCTTCCTGTTCCACATATGACTTGATCTGTTCCATTAAACAATTTTTCTGTTTGCTCTTCTCTTTCTGCTTTCCACACAATGTTAGTACTCTGGAATTCAAGCTTCTA
Source organism: Psammomys obesus (assembly GCF_907164565.1). Classification (NCBI taxonomy): domain Eukaryota; kingdom Metazoa; phylum Chordata; class Mammalia; order Rodentia; family Muridae; genus Psammomys; species Psammomys obesus. Next base: position 3,510,499 of record NW_026596101.1, on the reverse strand, counting down.
TCAGTGATGTAGCTGTCATAAATACTATTACTGTTGTGATGGTTCAGGGCTAAGTCAGAAGTTAAGGCTTTGAACAATAGTAGCATCCCCTAATTCTAATACTTTTTTTTTTTTTTTTTTATTGAGGGAGCATTCCAGTTAGAAGGAAATCTATGACTTGGGGAGTTTCACCCCTTCAAACTTCTGGAAACATCCTTGAAATGTTGATTCCTTTTCAATATTTGGCATAGTTTCCCAATAAAACTGTATGGACATAAATGAAAATGAGTAAGGTGAAGAATGTTCGTAGAAGTCACCCAATAAAAATCTAAGTTTGACTTTCACACACAGGAACATATTCCTATACATATACATGCGCATACATGAACTACATATCTGCTCACACACACAAATATGAAGCCTGGCTTTCTCATAACAACTTTCATTAAGGCTGTCTGATAATTGATCCATAGAAAAGGTACAAGAAAATTTAACCTTTTTTATTTTCCCATATTATAACAACTACATATTTCTTTAATATGTAAAAGTTCAGCTACTGGTAAATAGATCCAGTTTCCGCTAAAAATGAACAACATTTTGTAAAAAGGAAGAAAATGGATTGAAGAGAGAGAAATTATAATATTTTCAAGTAAAAATGAAATACACACATACATAGAGTGAGAGAGAGAGAGATGGGAATACACTGTGAAAGTCATATGAACATTGTTAAAAATATTACCTTTTGTATCTGAAACACAAATGAGCTAGTCTAATAAGATTAATGCTTTTAAGTTTTACCATTTTCATTTATTTCTTTTCCATCATCCTCCTTCTCTTATGTACTAGCTGTAAAGGATATATATAATAAAGATTGTCTGTGGTAAGAAAAATTAATCTGAATTTTTAAAATATCCTCTTGGGTAACAGATTTTTGGAGCTTTCCTCCAAATGACTAACGATTTAAAAAGCTTGTAAAGTGTTCTTGATCCACCCTGGGCTGAACTTTCAATCCAGGCGAGGCATTATAAATTCCTATCACAAGATACCTATTTGCTTATTTTCTGCCTTTTGAACACTTATTCTCATTTAGTGGTGGAACCCTGTTGAGCTACATTTGATTTGCTGACATTGCTGCTTTAGTTGGCCTTTGGAGGGATATTCTGCAGAATGAATGTTTACGTAGCACTCCATACCTGTATTAGAGGATTGTTGGCCATGACAATATTTACAGGGCTCACATTTTCTGCTACTGTGGTCACCGACATCTTAGCAATTGTGTTCTTCTCGGAGCAGTGAACCAGCTAACTACAGCATCTCCTCGGTATCTATTTTGAGAGTGAGTCACTTGTGCTTATAGAAATGGGATTTATCTATAAAAATGGACCACTGACTTGTCACCTTTCCCTCAGGTGTTTTCCTAATTATAATTTGTTCTGTGCTGTGTCAGGAAATGGGAGAATAAAAAATCAGACTCCATTGAACTTCTGTGAAGAAAACAGGATCAGCCTCTCTTTGGAACTTGGAAAAAGTGGCCTAGGAATAGTTCAAAGATAAAACCCACCCCCTTGTGAAGATATGCTATTGACTCCATGTGGTTAAGACTGCCTTTAGCCTTAACTGAACTTAGCTAATGATGAGCCCAGTGATTTCTATCCCAAAACAGGCTGGTGTTCTTGTTTTTCCAGATTCGAACGGGCCCTTCTAAAGATGTTGTGTCTGTTAGCATGACCACACCAAAATTTCCACTGTGTGTGGTCAGTAGAAGTCAGACACAGGACACTGAGACAGAGTGAACTGGATTCAGGACCACTGATCACAGGAAACTCTGCACATTGTTAGTTTTGATCTGAGAATGGTCATGTGACTGAAAGAAAGCTGAGCCCTTTGACCTGCTTAGACTTTGCCACACTGTCTTGTTTCTCAATGTGTTCATTCATGTGTACCCTTTTACCAGTGCTTAGACTTTAGGGGAGAAAAATAGGCTGACTTTGTTAGAATTAACTTCATGAGGAATTTTAAATTACCCTTGGTTTACACGGACCTGAATATCTCAGGTCTGGGCTATTCTTATTTCTCACTTCCCTTACTGTCTCTTCCCACCTGCACTTCTTTTTCTTTCTCCACTGTTAATATTTTCATTTTCTACTATACTCTTTCATTCTCTGTTTGTTCCCACTCTCACTCACAACTCCATGCACACATACAGTTTTATCATAACAAATTAATCTAAGTTTTTTAAGAAATATATTTTGGCAAAGACTGAACTTATCTGTGGGCGTAAGGACAAATTTTAGAGTGTCATTAGGCATCCTGCTAGTTTAGTAACATAATATTTCAAGATCCATGATGTCCTAGCCATGGGTCTTTGGCTAGGTTTCTGGTACGAGGCATGGTTTTCTCCTTGTTGATTGGATCTTAAATCTAATTAAAGAGCTGTTGGTTCCTGGCAAGGTATGAATTCCACAACTGCATCATTACTGTGTATCATGATTATCATGCCATGATGGTGATCGCTGTGGTCATGAGCATCATAACTGGACAGGACTGTTGTTGCTTCCTTTCTTTGGAAGCTTACATGGCAACTTCCAGCAGCATAAAAGCTAGTCATCGGAAGGCTTTTAGGTTGGTTTTAGCTCAGTGTACTCTGTGTTCCCTATCTAAAATGAATGGTTTTCAGCACTCAAAAGAATTGCCACTAGTTTCAGGTCTAGTGTCGCATCTTTCATTTAGGCCTTGGGTAGCAAACCTGTAGTTTTGTTGATGTTAGTTTCCAGGTGTGGGCCTGGGAAGTTGATAAACACACCTTGGCCACTGTTAAGCGTCTGCCAGCATTGGCCAGCAGCATCGGTGCTGCAGCTCCCGGTCACACAGGCTTGGCAGATCTCTGGAAATCTTCCACCAATGAGAATTTAGGATTTTTCTTTTCTGTGTCTTTACTACCTTCTAGCCCTCTTGAGTGCAGGATTCTCTGCTTACTTCCCGGCTTCTGCAAGCCCTTTTTTTCCTGCCCTGGTTACTCTACTGTTTACTCGCCCTCTTGTTGCTATGGCTGCTGCTGCTCTTTCCCTAGTCCAGAAGCCTCTCCCGTAGTTGTGTCTGCAGCATACTGCTCTGCTTCTTTCATGGCTTGTGGTGCAGTTCTTTGGCTGCTCATTCTACTTTGCTGTCTCTGCTGCCACTACCCTCCCACTCTTTCTCTTGCTTCTTTCTTCATGGTACCAGGTGAGGAAAGAACAAGAGAAGCATTTTATCAGGCTCAGGTTGCCACATCAGAAGAGGCCACATAGTAGACCGGTGTTCAGCCACTTCAGCAACTGAGCTGAACAGGCCACTTATACAGCCAGAGAAAGTGTGTTTGCACCAATCACAGCAAACCTCAAGTGCAAGTAAAGGTTTTCATTTGCACCTTAGAGAGCTGTGTTTCCCAGCATGGATCAACTGACTGTGCAGGGAACAAACTGAGTGTAGACAGGATTGAAATAATTCCTGTGTATCCACTCACCACCACTACAGAGAAAAGTGACTGACAGTATGTTTTCAACCCAAATGACAGTGCTTCTTGCATGAGCTTGGTCTATGCATGCTGACCTATTCATACAAATGAATTAATAATTCAACACATTGTTTTGTTTTTTTTTTTCTTGTGCTAGCTGTTAAATCCCAGGTGGCTGGTTTCTATAATAACATTATTTTCCTCTCATTCATGTGTATATGTGTGTATACTTTTTGTACAAGTACATATGCAGATTTTTACGGGTGGATATAGACACATGTATTTGTGTATACAGAGGCCCAAGAGTGTTGGATCTCTAGAACTGAGTTCCAGATGCTTTTAAGCTGCTATGTGAATGTTGGGAACTGAACCTAGGTCTTCTGTAAGAGCAGTTAATGCTCATAAGCAATAAGTTTTCTCCAAGCTGTGAATATGAATTGTTAATTGCTCAAAATGAAGGAAATTAAATGGCCTATCTTTTCAATATATAGAAGACTATTATGGTAGGAAAAACATGGAGTTTAATAATTTATCATAATATTTTCTTTAAACAAAAGTTAAAATTAAATGGTCTTTGCATTACTTTTTTATTTGCTTATATGACAGTGTCTTGCAACAAAGATTAAAATGGCCTTATATCACCGTACTATGGTTCTGCCTCCTGTTTGGTAGGTTTTTAGGTGTGGATGCACATTAAACTTGTGCAGTAGTGAATATTTTTAGAAGAATCTTTGGCACGAGGCTGAATTCTTCTGGTGACCACTTGCAAATGCCGATAGGAAAGAGCCTACCACAATAAGGTCATGGTCATGCCATCGTACTCACAGCTTTTATTCCTGGAATGTGTTCATAGACATAGCAGCATTGCTCGGTCATTGCAAGGCGTCAGTACTCTCAGCATCCCTTCTTCCTTATGATCAGCACACAGTTACAGGTAGGGAAGTATCGGCTGTTAGCTTTGATTCCTTTGCCTTCTGTGTCGTTATTCTGGAGAGTGGGTTAGCCACGACTCCATGATCGATCAGCTTTAGCTACTTGGAATTTTCTGGTCTAGAGCAATATACAACCAATTACTAAGCCATCTTCTGTGACTGTGTCAAAAGGCAACTGCTTCCTCTTTTTACTTATTTTTTTTAAACTTTGTTCTTTCTCTACTTCTCAGTTACATTACTTAAATTCTTCGTACAGGAACACAACGAAATACCATCCTATCTACCCTCCACATTTCTCCCCCCAAGCTCTCCCAAAATTCCCCTCCCCATCATGTCCCACTCTAAAATTCATGTTCTCTCTTTTTGTCACCCTTACTATTGTTCTAATCCACTAATTAACATTGTCCACAAGTGCACAAGTGTGACTTATCTTCCTGTTCCTGTTACTTTTTTTTTTTTTTTTACTGGATATTTTCAATTCCTGGGTGGTTAACAAAATGCATGACAAAAAAAAATAGATTTCTCACAAATCTCTCTTTGCAACTAGGTATGAATGAGGAGCCAGCACTGGAGAATGACGCATAGGTAAAAGCACTGTGTGGGAGATGGGCTGGTGTCCTAGAATAATAGCTCTACAGGGGTACACTTGTTTCCCACTTTCCCATTCTCACTGCCTAGAACGTTTGTAGTCACTGGTGCCTCAGGAGAAGTCAGAGATTTTAAATGACACTGATAGAGAACTGGCTGTGCCGGGAGGACAGAACAGAAGTACAAAGCATGGGTCCCTGAGAGTCAAAGTTGCCATGCCAGCTATGGACTGCTAGCTTATCTATCACATATGAAAATGAATCAAGATCAGCTCTTTGGTATTTTCTATTTCTGTGCCCAAACTAGTTCACAATACTATTTAAATATTCAGAAAGAGACATGAAAATTGGGGGGGGAGAACTAATATACTAAGGGACTAATAGCTTGACAGAAGAACAGTATGTGGTTTGCATAGTTAAGTGTAGGTAATATAAGCAATGGGAGTTGACTGTTTCTTTCTAACTCTATGACAGTGTTACGTACATAAATTCCTTACTCTCTAGCATCATTTACTTCTATGAAGGTAAAAATCTGAACCCATTAGCAAGAGCATCCCATCCTTGATTCTTTGGGATTGCCTTAATCTATTAGCATGCCCCTTTCAACCTCAGGCCTAAAAGACAAGAAAGAGAACAGAATGCCCAAGTCCAGCCAAGACTTCCCTTTAATACGAAACTGTGCATCACAGAGATTTGAAGCACTTTTCCAAACTCTTCTCTGAAGCAAACTTGTTACAAACACAACCATTCAAGCTGCCATGGAGAATATTCCCTGTCTCCCTCACTCTCAAAGGGGAGTATTCAAGCAGAAATGCAATTACATGCAAAAAAAAAAGTTGCAATCATCCTAATTGGAAGATGATATGGTGTCAGGAGATATGATAGCAGAAGTTGAGACTGCAGGAACTGGGGATGGAGTGTTGAAAGTGAAAGATTCTAGAAAAAAAAGTCAATATTTCTAAAAAGGAGAATCTTCTCAGCTACTACTACAGCTTGAAATTTTACAGTGGAACTTTGTGTTCTCCCTCTTTCTTCATCTCTTTCTTTCTATCTTTGTTTCCTTTGTGTACTTTCTCTGTCTCCCTCTATTTCTCTTAGTCTCTGTCTTTCTCTCTGCCTCCTCTGTCTGTTTCTCTGTCTCTCTGTGTCTCAGTGTCTCTCTCTGTCTCTCTCCCTCACACACACACACACACACACACACACACACACACACACACAGAGAGAGAGAGAGAGAGAGAGAGAGAGAGAGAGAGAGAGAGAGACTAATATGATCAGAATCTCTTGGCCCTGGATGGACTTGGCCAATATATTTTTGTGGCTAAGCCTTGCTTTGCCAAAAGTTTTACCATTTATATTTTGATCTCATTATTTCTTCTCAATGCCTCTCTTTTCACCCAGTAGCTAAAAAAAAAAAAGGCAAAGAGAAAGAAAAGCTGGATAAATGCTAAAATTTATATTTTTTTCACCAGTACATGTGATCTTCAGGTGGGAAAGTGAGCAAATTCTCAATTTCCAGGAGCCAGCAAGAAGTGGCCCACTTCAGGCCTTCAAGGAAACAAAAAGAACCCTTTGCTGCAGACCTTGTGGAACAATCAGCTGTACTTTCTCTAAATAAATCCTTGCTGAGTGATGCCTGTAGCTAATGAAGGTGCTTCTTAAGGAGTTATTACATCAAATGTTTTTGGGATTTAGTAGCTCTTGAGCTCTCTGTTCTTCCAAGAGTGTAGTAATTTCTGTTAGATAGATTATGTTTTTTTTTTTATTAGAAACAGTAGTTATTATAACATAAGAATCCAGATGAATTTAGATGAGGCTCTTGTTCATTTTATTATGTTTCCACATATCTACTCTGGATGCCAGTCAAGTAGAATCATAGATTCCTCTCTCAAGCTAGACAAGTTTGTTGAATTTCTTTAAATTCATTACCCTACGTGTTAGTCTACACATTCATTTTTGCCGTATCTTGTTACTGGGAGGCATGAGGCATTTGTCCTATGGCTGGTGGAAATCTACTTTTTTTCCCCTCAAGACCAGCTTGGTAATATCTGACTTTTGTATCTTATAAACTCTCAGCCTTCGATAGTTATTCAGGTCTCAGTGACCCTTTGTGTTCTCTTTAGTACAGTGCTTCCTACTGAGGGATTTCTGAAGAGCACCAACCATAAAGTTAACATAAATAATTGTGGGGAAAGAAGAGATTTAGTCTATTACTACTTTGAATGCTGTGTTTTCTCTTCCTCACTCATCACAGGACAGCACATTGATGCACTCATAATGCTATTGATACATCCTTTAAGTCCTAGGAGCTTTGGCATTGTCTAGATTCTATTGGTGTGTTATAGTGTGTGAGATTTGCAAGTTAAGACAAAGTTGGTTACCACACCAATGCAATGTTATATTATGGGAATTAAGTGAGAAGGAATTATTTCCCATAAAAATCTTATGACTTACCTTTCTTATATTGTAAGGGATTTTTCTTGCCTACATTACAAGAATTTCAAGGCACTAAGTGAACTAATAAGAAAGCAATTTATTTTCATAAGGGAGGAATTAATGACTAACTAACTCTAACAAGTAAGCCATTTTAAATATAAGAATTAATGCATACTTGCCGTTCTCTTCTGGAACATGATCACCTCTTATTTTTTTTTTATTAAATTTATATTATTTGAAATGTATCAACTTGACCATGGCTCTCCCTGACTGCAAGGTTACATAGCATTTGATTGTTGTTTTGTAAAACATACTTTGCTGCCTATTTACCTTTTTAAAAGTGGAATTCATACACACACATCTTCCCTTGCTATAGGTTAGAATCTTGAATTAACTATGACACTCTTTTTTTTTTCAATCATAATGGAGCAAAATTTATTTTTTCTTTGAACTAAATCAAACTTGTAAAGCTGGTGGTAGTCCTCTGAGAATCATTTGGGTTTAATTCCATTCTCTTTTGAAATATCAGCTCTTAAATTTAAAACATTCCTAGATGTATCCCCATAATGGACTAAAAATTTGAATGTGTTGTTGTAATCATTCCTCTGAGAGACCAGATGACAAAAGGAGCCAAGAAATAAAAGGGGCTAATAGTTGGAAAGTAGTCATAGCAGAAAGCAGAATGTAGAAGGGAGGGTCTATAAGGCATTATCAACAGCTTCTCTTTTCCGTTTATAGTTTGTGACTTTGGTGTCATGATAGAAATTGTGAAATCATCTTGTAAACTTCAGCCTGGTGATTTTCAAACGAGGTCATGTGGCTTACTCATATCCTCTTACATTATATCCACAGTGGAATATTTTGCATTTTTCTGTTTTTGACTCATGCAACTCCCTATGTTTGTCATGATGATCAAACCAAGGCATGGTATGCATACCTTCTACCACTGACCAGCCTCCCCAGTTCCCAGACACATTTCAGTTTTGATAACTGGTGGACATGCTACTAGCATCTAGAAGATGCAGGTTAGGGGATGCGCTACGTTAGAGTAGGGAAGCTCCTCTGCCCACGACACATGAGAGTGGAACTGAGATTAAGAATCCCCAATTACTTGACATTGACATTACTAATGACAGTCTGAAAATTCAACATTCAGTGTCTAGTCCACCAAACTTCTACTCTTGGAAACCTAGTCGTCTTGAAACCTGAATGGGATCGAGTGCACAGTCATGGCTAATATAAAGACCACGAAATAGACAATGCTCTGAATATGTTTTCTTTCTAAGGACAATTCACAGACAAATAGGAACACTATTTTCAAAAAGATAATTCTGTTTCTTTTCTTCCCACATCTCCAAAATGCCCATTATGTTGGCAGCACAACGCCAGGGGAAAAAAGATCTCAAGGTGCTTTCACTGAATGCAGTGTGAGTTATGGACATACTATGTAGTATGTCTACAACCTGCAGAAGTCCTTAGAGACCCACTTCGCACTATAACAGAAGTCCCTACAGAAGTGCAACCACAGAGCTTACTTAGTTCACAAATGGACACAGTGGAGTGTGAGTGGGGGTGAATAATTTCTACTCTGTAGCATTTTTATCCTGGAATGAATCTTGAGGTCATATGGTAAACCCCTTTTATGGGTAGAAAAATGGTCCTGAATAGTGTGTTTAGCTTGATAGTAACAAAGCTACTGCTGTTTTTAAACCTTGTGCTAATCATCCATGAGTCTTAGTTTTTATTTTATTATTTTTAATCTTACACTAGAATTATGTTATACAATAAGCTCTGTGTTTTGTCTCTGTATTTCAAATTTGTATTTATGTATGATTGATTAAATAAAATAGAATGAGCTAATGGCAAGATAAAAATATATAAATTCAGGCTTCTTGGGAGCAATGAAGGAGGGGGAAGGGTAGTATGCTTTGGGTGGGGGGAGAGCAGAGAAGGGGAAGGGGTAGGGGGAAAGGGCAAAAAGGGACAGCAGAACCAAGATGTCTGGACTATATACTTAAGGTTCTCTGGAAAAAAAAAGCTCCACTCCCAGGTAGAGGGCAGGGTATAGCAGCCACTCCCCACAGCAGGTAGGGTCTTCAATATTCCAAACTTTTCTTTATAATAAATAACAGGCAAAGAATTTTTTTCTGACTACTTCCAGCTGACATGGGGGGTGTTGATCTTGGGAGATGAGGCAAACTACCAAAAGCAGGCTGCTTTACCTGCTGTCCAGGACCTGTGAGACCATCTGCAGCTAGGCTACTTCAGGTCCAACTGATGCAGGGCAGGAGGTTTAGGCCTGAGCACTCAAGCTCTGAATGTAGGTCCTGAGGAAACAGTATGCTGGAACATATATGTGTTAGGGGAAGAAGACTAAGTCAAGTTGTCCAACTATTAGGCCCATGGACTTTTTGGCCCATGGTCTTGGTAGACTGGAGAGGGGAGTCCCAAAACCAGGGGAGCTATTCTACCTTCAGGAATAGGCAAGCTGGGAAACAGGCTGTTGAATGGTAACACTTATTTGGATTGTGACCTGTGGGTTCCAGTGGATCTCCTGAAGCTTAAAAGAACCTTGTTTATCTATCTATCTATCTATCTATCTATCTATCTATCTATCTATCTAT
>NW_026596101.1:3465714-3500441 GCF_907164565.1 Psammomys obesus | reverse complement strand
TATCTATCTATCTATCTATCTATCTATCTATCTATCTATCTATCTATCTATCTATCTATTATAATTTAGTCACTTGTATCCAAACTGTAGCTTCCTCCCTCATCTCCTCTCAGTCCCACCCTACCTTCTTCCTCTCCCTTTATGCCCCTCCCCTAGTCCATGGATAGGGAAGGTCCTCCTTCCCTACTATCTGACCCTAGCCTATCAGGTCTCAACAGGCCTTACTGCATCTTCTACCTCTGTAGCCTGGCAAGACTGTCCCCTTAGTGGGAGATGATCAAAGAGCTGGACACTGAGTCCATGTCAGAGACAGCCCCTGCTTCTCTTACTAGGGAACTCACAAGGAGACTGAGCTGCCTATGGGCTACATCTGAGCAGGGGATCTAGGTTGTCTCCATGAATGGTCCTTGGCTGGAGCATCTGTATTTGCAGGCCACCATAGGCCCAGATTCTTTTTTGCTCTGTTGGTCTCCTTGTGAAGCTCCTGTCCCCTTCAGGTCTTTCTATTTTCCCCTTCTTTCATAAGATTCCCTGCACTCTGCCCAAAGTTTGGCTATGAGTTTCAAAATCTACCATTCTATCAGAAGCCCTTGATGTTGGGTTTCTACCCTTTTTCCTGTTTACTCTTGCTTCTGATATCTATACTGTTTGCCCTCCTAAGTGAGGATTAAGCATCTTCCCTAGGGTCCTCCTTGTTTTTCAGCTTCTTTAGGACTAAAGATTTTAATATGTTTATCTTATATTATATGGCTAATATCCACTTATAAGTAAGTATATACCATATGTGTCTTTCTGCTTCTAGATTACCTCATTCAAGATAATCTTTTCCAGTTCCATCCATTCGCCTGCAAATTTTATGATTTCCTTGAGAATAATTTTAAGTTTACAAAAAGAGACAAATTGTCTTGGGAGACAATTCAAAATCTGATTAATGTTAAAGCTCTGAACAGTTCTCAGCACAAAACAGTAGCATGGGGAGGGTTATATACCTGAAATTACTTTCTTATCACAAACCTTAAAACACCATCCTAGACCCTCAAACACTTCATCAGAAGCTCAGACTTTACACAAACTGTTCATTTTTGAAAAGGCAGTGAATCATTAGCCTCTGCTGTTAAACCCATCAGAGACCTGAGAAGGATAAATTACCATAAGAAGCATAATCCTGTAAGAAGTGGGAAATAGTAAGAGCTGAAGAGGATAGGAACTCCACAAGGAGAGCAACAAAACAAGAAAATTTGAACACAGGGAACTTCCCAGAGACTTATACTCCAACCAAGGACTATCCATGAACATAACCTAGAACCCTGACAATGCAGCCACTTCTACTGAGAACTGATAGACTAAGATCAGAAAGAAGAAGAGGAGGACCTCCCCTATCAGTGGACTTGGGGAGGGGCATGCATGCAGAAAGGGGGGGAGGGGGAACCAGGAGGGGAGGAGGGAGGGGCTTATGGGGGGATACAAAATGAATAAAGTGTAATTAATAAAAGTTAAATAAAAAATTAAAAAAAAAAAGAAAAAGGCCTACAGGATCATAAACACTCAAAAGAAAACTTCCCGAAAAGTCACAGGCTTGTCACACACTTTGGGTTTGTTGACCCGTGTCTTAACTCACTCAGCTCACAACTGAACTTAGTAAGGCATTGTGGGAATTTACTTCATGACACATTATTATGTTTTTCTGAAGAAAAGAAAAAAACAAAACAAAACAGTAGACATTCCACTTGTAAAATTAAAATATTTATTTTATACTAAAAAAAAAAAAAAGAAGCATAATCCAAAAGACCTATGTATTGATTAATATGACAGAGGCCTACCCATTTTCCAGATGGCCTTGCCATTAGGCTCCTGAGGTGTCAGTGGCTCTGAGGACACAAGTCCTAGGGCAGCATTGCAGCATCAGTCCTCAGACAGTGGGCCCAGCAAATCTGAAAGGCTTCCTCTGTGGAGGAAGAATATGGAAGAGTGACTTACTCCATCCTGTCTATGCAAAATGGGGCAGTTAGCTCTCCGAGTGTCATGCCCGTCCACAGTTCAGGGAGGGCCCCAGCATCACAGCGTCCAGGTGGAGTCATCTGTCACTGTGCCCAGATCTTTCTGGATGTGCTGAGGCCACCCTTGAAGCTGGAGTCTCTGTCATATCAAGCCTTTTTATCAAGCATTTAAATGTAGTAATCTGCAGGTTTGAGGACCATGATCTACCAACTACAACCAAGCCAAAAACAAACAAACAAACAAAAAAAATTACTGTATAGTTACCAATCCTAGGCTTACCCCTGAAAACATAAAACAGGAGACTAGGTAAAACCCAATCGGTTTTTTTAGCATGACTGAAAATATAGTTCTGAACTAGTATGAAATGAAAACTTTCAATCATATATCCAGTTCATAGACTGGCAATCCTGCTGATCCTATCACACTGCATCATTACAATGTATATGTGTGTGGATACAAGCGTGCCTGCCTGCCTGCCTGTCTTTCTCTCTGTGCATATGTACTACCTGTGTACAGGGGACAAAAGATAGTTTAAGATCCTCTGACAGTATAGTTACACATGATGGTAAGATACCCAACATGGGTGCTGGAAACCTAAGTTGGATCTTCTAGAAAAGTTGGAAGCATCTGAGCAAGTAGACTTTCCAGTCCCAGATCTGGGTGCCCTTTTATCTCTGGACTTGAGCCTCACATTCCCCAGTTCTGAGATTCATATAACTTATTTGTTTGTGCCCTTTATATTCTGTCAAAAATCCTGGTATTGTACCTTCCTCATCAGTCATTCTTGCTTTGTTCCATTTCTTTCCTGTCATTTCTGGGGAAAAAAAAAAACAAAACACAACTTGCATTTCTTTGTGCATTGTTCACATGGTCCAGATTAGGCTAAAGGCTCCTCTTGTCTTGTAGGCTGACCTGAGTCAACTGTGTCAACAATGGGATTCTGAATATTCTGAATATGCCTGGAAATAAGGATGTAACAAGAGGGGTTGTGGGAAGTGATCCTAAATAAAAGCTAGAGAGCTGTAATCAAAGAAAGGAAATGGCTGCTCTGAGAGCAAAGAGGAAATATTTGATGCTTTTGCTCAGCAATGTTGCTGAAACTATATCTGAGAATGTTCCGTCTATGGACTTAAAAAATCACAAAAACAATTATAATACTTCTAAATATGTTCTGTGGACGAGCATGGTTTGCAGCCTCCAACTCCACAAAACTTCTTGGACCTCAAGAACAAAAAGATCACTTAACAGATAATGAAGATCATTAATGATTTACAATTGAAGATGTAAACACTGAGTGGGAAAGGTGTTGGAAAATCTGGCAGTGATATTTATCATGAATGAAGTTATATAAAACTATAGAGTTGGAACTAAATGAAAAGTTGTAGTCGTCTTTCCGTACTTGGACATAAATACTGCTAAAACTCCGAATGGCTGCCTGGCTATCCTAATATGAGAAGAGATAGTATCTGTGGAGGATATAATTATGAATTGAAAGGAGTGATACGTTGAGAAATAAGCCTGCAAGGATTATTCAACCATTTTCCCTTTTGGGGGGATCCATATCAATAAAGCTTAATATGAAGTAAGAGCAAAATTACTGCTGACTGTGAACTTAATAATGCCCCACTGGGACTTCATTAATATCTCTACAGGTACACTGGAGCATTATCTTAATTGCACATGATACTTCCAAAAATTGCCTTTTACAACGTTTGTGGAAATTGCCCTCTGGAACAAGTATTCTTACATTTTGTACTGCCTTCCCTGGGTATGAGTCCCCAGGAACAAAGAGACCTCATTCAAATTTTCAGAAATAAGATGTTCCCCAGATGACTGACCTTGTCAAAGGCACTGTCCTTATTATGTTAAGAGGAAGGATGGATTGTCAGAGAATAAAGGTCGGTGTGCAGGAACCAAAGTGCAAAAGTGCCTCCCTTTATTTTATTTTGGATAAGTGCAACTGTACTTTCCTTGATAAAAACAAAACAAAACAAAAAAAATTGTAGTGTGTTGTGGTGATAATTAAGTTTGTGCTGGAGTAATGGCACCCATTTAAACTTTCAAAATGTATGTATTAAAGTAATCAGAAGCACATCTGGAACCAAGGCTTGAGCTATTTTAACAGATGTCGACAATAAGATGTCTGTAGGGGCAAGTTTTCAAGCTGAAATCAGTTTGCCTAGTAGTTGTTGATTATGTAGGAATTATGGGATAGAATTAAGTTGATCTTATCAACACTTAAAAAATAGAACTGTGTCACACACCCGGAATATTTTATTTTTTTATATTTCATGTGTGACTGTTATTTACTCTACAAAGGTTAATACATCCCATCTTTGATTTCTTTCCTTTTAGTTTTTGACTTTAGAATAACAATATTAACATAATATTGTTAACATAAAGTAAAGACATTCAGCTAGAACTGGGGACCCAGGATCCTAAATACCTTATTTTCTGTTTATGCCTGATGACCTTGTTTCTTAGGTGCTAAGGAGAACTAAGCATAGGCCCAACTTATTTAAGAAACAAACCCAGTGAAATATTAGACTGAGAGGAAATAGGGGATCCTGCAGGTACCATGACACATGCTAATTCTAAATATTTAAGAGGAAGACTTAAGGGAAAACCAGAGGAGGAGACTATTAAATGCCCCCCTTCATCTCTCTGCTCCTGAACTTAATTCAGAAGCCAACTTTCCTAGTTTCATATTCTGAAGAGAAGAAAAGAAAATCTCAAGAAAAGTCTCCATAACGAAGAAACTGAGATAAAAAGTATGTTTTCAGGATGATCTTTTCCAGTTCACACCATTTACCTGCAAATTTCATGATTTCCTTTTTTTTTTTTTTATTGCTGAGTAATATTCCATTGTGTAGATGTACCAAAATTTCTGTGAGGTATCCCAGAAGCTGAAAGACACACAGGGTATATACTTACTCATAAGTGGATATTAGACATATAATATAGGATAAACCTATTAAAATCTGTACACATAAAGAAACTAATCAAGAAGGAGGACTCTGGCTAAGATGGTCAATCCCCATTCAGAAAGGCAAAGAGGATGGACATCAGAAGAAGGAGAAAACAGAGAACAGGACAGGAACCTGCCACAGAGGGCCTCTGAAAGGTTCTACCCTGCAGGGTATCAAAACAGATGTTGAGACTTACAGCCAACCTTTGGGCTGAGTGCAGGGAATCTTATGAAAGAAGTGGGAAATAGTAAGACCTGGATAGGACATGAACTCCACAAGGAGAGCAACAGAACCAAAATATCTGGGTATAGGGTTCTTTTCTGAGACTAATACTCCAACCAAGAACCATTCATGGAGATAACCTAGAACCCCTGCACAGATGTAGGCCATGGCAGTTCAGGGTCCAAGTGGGTTCCATAGTGATGAGAACAAGGACTGTCTCTGACATGAACTGATTGGCCTGCTCTTTGATCACCTCTTCCTGAGTGGGGAGCAGCCTTGCCAGGCCACAGAGGAAGACAGTGGGACCACTCCTGATGAGACCTGATAGACTAGGATCAGAAGGAAGGAGAGGAGGACCTCCCCTAAGAGTGGACTTGGGGAGGGGCATGGGTGGAGAAGGTGGAAGGAGGGTAGTTTGGGAGAGAGGAGGGAGGGAGCTACAGGGGGGATACAAAGTGAAAAGTGTAATAAAAACTAAAATAAAAAATATTAAAATATGAAATTAAATGCACCATCACCACCAACAAAAACAGTGTGTTTTCTAGTGCCCGTCACTGGCCACCACTGGCCTGCCCTCCAGGAAGCAGAGATTCCTGTTACTGTGTAACCCTCTGGCCACAGGTCCTGCGCATTAGGAACACCTGCAGGGTCTTGTTCTCTCAGTATCATTCTATCCATCTATTTTCTGTCTAATTCATTCAAGAAGGATGGATCTTATTCCAGTTCTCTCCCAGGAGAATTCTGCCCAGTGATGAAGGGGTGATTCATAGGGACCTTGCCCTCCATGAGGTTAAGTGCTCTAAAGGAAGAGGGAGAATAATTAGTGGATTGTAATTCACATAATTGTTTAATCAGAATTATGAAGCTTGATGCCACAAAACAAAACAGTTTCAGGGGAAAAAAAAATAACCATCAACTAACCTTCCAATAAGCCATTGTTTTCCAAAGCAAATAACAAAACTTGAGCAAGAATTTAAAGCACCTCCTAGTGGGGATGGGAGACAGGAATTGGGCTTACTTTATCTCTTCATTATCCTTCAATATCAAAAATAATTCAAATGCTCCAATCACTTGTATTTTTGAGCTATGAACGGGTGTTTTGAATGTGCTCATTAATGTGTGTATGAAGTGACATATTTAAATGTTCAGTTTCAGAGCTGGAGAAATGGCTCAGCACGTAACTGTCTTGTTTCATGCAGGAGGCAGAGGCTTGGTTCCTAGCTCTCATACGGTGGCTGACAACACTCGATTACTGGATATCCTGAGTTTCAGGAACTCTGAAACCCTCTTTGAGTACCAGGCACACACATGGTATATATATATATATATTAACACACACATACAAAATACTCATGCAACTAAATTATAAGAAATAAATCTAAAAAAAAAGTAAATAAAATATTAAAAAAGAAATGAATGCCCAAATGAATTATTCTAAAAGGTGGTTTGTTCTGGCTTTGTTTTCCTTTTCAAATGGGGTTTATCAAACCATACAGGTGTAAACCAATATAAAAGGTTAAGTTAAGGAAAACGTTAACTGGACTTTTTCTGTTAAGTGGAAGGTATGGATTTAAGAAGTGTTGTACCTGATGCCTTGACTTTGTCGGGTTTTTTAAATCATTGATTTTCATTGTTTATTTAATTTTTTTCATATTGTTCAGAAATAATCACAAAAGTTTATCTCAACATAATTTTCTGTGATAATTTTGAAGCATGAAAACAGGTCATTCTCAAAACTTAGTCACATGAAACTTGTTTTTCATTTCATCATCAGTGTCAGCTGACTTGAATCTTGGAAAATATCATTGAAGTTATGACTAAATTTTATTTTATTGCTATATTTATAAACATGGTTAGAAAAAAGAGACAGAGAGAGAGAGAGAGAGAGAGAGAGAGAGGAGAGTTTTCTCAGTGGTTTGGAGACCCCTTCTTAAGTATAGAACTTTCACTGGCTGTAAAGATAGAACCTGCACAGAGGACCACGAGTCCTAAGTCTTCCCCTTTCCTTAATCACCCTTTTTTTGCCTTCTCCCCCTTCTTTAAGACCAGTTTGAACTGCCCAAACAGGTTTAGATGTTTGACCTTCCATTGAAGCATGAATGACTTACCCAGAACTGTACTCTCAGCGGAAATTGTTTCTTCCTGGCCCAGTAGCTAACAGTTTCTGTAACTCAACAGTTAAGGATGCAAATATCATACCCAGTTCCCCACTCCAAGCTGGGATTTGGTTTGGCACAGGCATACACAGGTTTTGTACTGTGTGTCCATAGGTGCGTCTGCCCTGCTGTGTCCAGAAGACAATACCTTCTTTTAGTGATGTACCTCCTTAGGCTTGTCCACATTTTCTGGAACTTCTTTGGAAATGCTTACTAAGCCCTTGCTGGGGGATCACAACTTCTGGAGGATCTAATGCTTCTGGTCACCCTAGGCCCTTGTATCCATGTTAAAACACTCCCACACAGATACATATACATGCAAATAATTTAAAATAATGAAAATAAACCCATGGGAGCTGTACAGAAATGTACACTTTCAATAAATCACAATAATATATTTTGTGCAAATGATTTATTAGTGTTTATACATTCTCTGTATTACGTAAATATACACATAGTTACCTTGTTGCGATAGTAGAAGATGTAAAGTATTGGAGGAGACGTTATTTTATTCAGGCAATGAGAATTAAGAAATTGAAAATGTTACAGCAGAAAGTAATAGTAATAGTCTTATGAATAGTCTTGCTCACCAACATGGCACAGAATAAGGATAACTATCAGGCATATATGCAGATAACAAAAGATTGAAAGGCCCTCCAGATTGTCTTAATCAAAGCTTCTTTTCCTGTAAAGATAAAATTAATGTAGACATAACTGTAATAAGGAGATTGTAAATTTATACCTTTAACACATAATGATCAGGCAGTTGTCAAAATAGGAAGCAATGAATGAATTTGTTAAACTTGGTGAAAGAAAGGGTAGGAAATAGTAATAAAGAAGGAATCCTGTCCTTTATTGTCATTGTGTGTCTTGAATATCCGAAATTAACTTTATATAAACACCCAAGAAATTAGGAGCATCTACAAGTTTTGACACACTGGAAAGATCTAATTACTAGAACTGAAATTGACTATCACTTTCAGTACTTTTTCTGTAGTTTCTTTTATCTCTGTGGTGGTGGTATGTGCGGTAGGAGAATGGGGAGTGTTTGTGTGTCTATCTGCATATGTTTATATATGTATGTATATATGTATGTATATGCCTGTCTTTATGTATGTATACCCAGAACAGAAAAAAAGGAGCAGTAGTTCTTAATATTGTTCTTCCTTATTTCTTTGAGATGGGGTCTATCACTGAAACTGAAGTTTCTGATCTTTTGGTCAAGGTTGACCAGAAGCCAGCCCCAGTGATCTTTCTGTGCATTGGCTGATATGGCTACAGGCAGCTCCTTTTTGTTTTGTTTTATTTGTTTGTATCTTTTCCCATTGGCGATTTGAACTTAGATCCTTTTGCTTGGACAGCAAATGCTTTATTGCTGACACATCTTTTTAGCCTGAGTTTTGTTCTTAAATATTATAATGTTGTAATAGGTGCTTAATTTTTAAAACTAGTAAAAAGAAAAATTAAGAACTCCATGGAGTTTTCAACATTTTGCCCTTGCCTCTTCAGTATAGAGTACCTTTAAGAGAATTGGAGAACTTAGAGTGATGTTAGATCATCCAGGTCAAAACAACAAAACACTTTTTGGCAAGTTATACATTAACCAGAAAGATAAATACAAAAAAAAAAAAAGACAAACACGAAGTATTAGTGCTTACTATTATTCAGTTTTACAGAAGTAGATTTTAACCTGTGGTATTTGAGAAAATGTTGATTATAACGGAATTTTTAGGGAAAATCGATTTCAATAGAGGAAAAAGCTTGAGTCTGAAAGCATAAATTGATACATAGTTATTACAGTGAAGGTATAGAATAAACACATGTGTATAAGTTCATATAAAGAATTAAGTATGTTTTTAGTTTTCTCCTAAAATGAAATTATGGAACAGAAACTGTGATCCTTTGATCTCACTCAAGTCACAGGCGTCTTTATGGATAGTGTGTTAGCAATTCTAGAGAAGAAGCCTTTTGACCTTGGCCTTGGCAATGCCATGTTATTGTTTTGGACACTACTCTCCAAAATCAAAACTATGCAAATGCAATATGTGCAAACTGAAATGTCTTTAAAGCAAAGAAAACAGCAAAGTGCAGAGAAAGCCTAAGAGGAAGGAATTATATAGAGAACATGCACCCCACAGAAAGATGTATTAGTTATCATAGATATTTTATCTCTCTCAGTGATGGAAATATAGGCCAGATCAGACCAGATCAAAAGCAGATAAATGCAGGCTTACTGAGCACTGCTTCTGTGTGGGTTCATTGGTTCCAAAGAACAAGGCTGAAGAAGTCACAAACCTGGGCTAAGGCAGGGAGGTTTTATCAACCTTAGGTGGTTGTCAGCAAGGAGCTGGGGCTGTGCCCAAGGGTGGTAAAAAGCTAAATCCCTGGGCAGGCACTTGAGTGGGCTAGCAATGTCAAAAAGACAGGATGCATCAACTGCCAGAAATGCAGGACTGGGCTTTTGGTGCCATTCCTTTGTTTAGAGTTTTCTCAGTGAGGGCAAGTTTAAGAGAAGGAGGGAAAATGAGGTTTCCCAGTTTTTACAAGGATAAGCAGGGCTTCCAACTGGACAAGTTATTCATACCACTATAATAAAATACACGAAACGATTAACTGAGAAAGTCTGTTACTTTTCTGTTGTTGTAATAAGATACTGTGACAAAAGCAATTTATGGAAGAAAGGATTGATTTTAGCTTAGGGCTTCTGTATAGGTGGGAGGAGTAAAGTCCCAAGGAGATGGAGGAAGCTGAGCGATAACATTTTAACCACACATAGGAAGCAGAGAAAGAGAAAGAGAAAGAGAGAGAAAGAGAGAGAGAGAGAGAGGGAGAGAGAGGAAGAAAGAGAGAGGAATTCAACTTCAAATAATGCTATAAACTTTTTTTAAATTTTTATTAATTATAGTTCTTTCCCATTGTATCCCACCTGTAGCTTCCTCTATCTTTCCCTCCTAATCCCACCCTTCCTCTCTCTTTTCCACTCATGCCCCTCCCCCTGTCTACTGATAGGGGAGGTCCTCCTCTCCTTCCATCTGATCCTAGTCTATCAGGTCTCATCAGGAATGGCTGCATTATCTTCCTCTGTGGCCTGGTAAGGCTGCACCCCCTGAGAGGGAGGTGATCAAAGAGTAGGCCAATCAGTTTATGTCAGAGACAGTCCCTGTTCCCATTACTATGGAACCCACTTTGACACTGAGCTGCCATGGCTACATCTGTGCTGGCATTCTAGATTATCTCTGTGAATGGTCCTTACACCTAAAGAAACTAATCAAGGAGGAGGACTGTGGGTAAAGTGCTCAATTCTCATTCGGAAGGGCAAAGAGGATGGACATTGGAAAAAGGTGAAAACAAGGAACAAGACAGGAGCCTACCATAGAGGGCCTCTGAAAGACTCTACACAGCAGGGTATCAAAGCAGATGCTGAGATTCATAGCCAACCTTTGAGGAGAGTGCAGGGAATCTTAAGAATGAAGTGGAGAGCTAGAAAGACCTGGAGGGGACAAGAGCTCCACAAAGAGAGCAACAGAACCAAAAATCTGGACACAGGGGTGTTTTCTGAGACTGCAATAAACTCTTAAAGATGCCCCTAGTGATGCGTCTCTCCCATCAAGTCTCAATGTCTCCAAAGTTGAAGAACCTCTCTAAACAGTGCTGCCAAGTGTATAAATAGCAGAGGCTATAGAGAACATCTCTTCCTTAAACCACAAAAAAGAGGCACAATATATGTTGTCTCATGGTTTTCCCTTGTTCTAAAGCACAAATCAGGACATAAAGAAAACTCTGGATTATAACCCACATCCACAGTCCTGTGGCCCAATGCCTGCTAGGTAAGAGAGCTCTAAAAACTTCTAGACCATTCCAAAACTGTGCCTTAATCGTAGAACCAAGTGATAATGCATATGAGCCTCTGGGTGCTGTACATTACCATGTATATGATTATCATGTCTATCACTCATAACCAACCCATAGTAGAGTGCAGTCCACAAGGACTTGTAAGGAATCCACACCATAGTATCAAGTCACATGACCCAATTGAAAAACGGGCAAATACTTCATTCCCCCAGTGAAAGCATACAAATGCCCAATCAGGATGTGAAAAGTAGCTCAACATTAAGATGAATAGTTGTTCTTATACATTTATAGAGAGTGTTCACCTGGATTTCTAGAACTACCAAGTGTAAAAACGCCTGTTATCTATTCCTTTCAAGAGTAATAAAATCAGTAAAGTGAATATGTATTAAAAGGGGTTTTTATTAAGTCGGCTTACATGATGATATGGTCTGGATAGTCTGGTAATGTATGTCCTTACATTACATTACATCAAAGAAGCCAAAAATATCGTAGTTGCTTAGTTCACTAGCTTGGATGTCTCAAAAGTTCTAATCTGATCATTATGGCCTGGACTATACCTTAGAGCGATGCTGGTATGAAGTCTATGTTAGAAGTCCAGAGAAGCTTAGTATCAGTGGATGAGTGCAGCAGTCACAGCAACAGGATGGAAAAACTTGGCAGCAGGAACAAAGGAAAGCAAAGTAAAACATGGTTTCCTTCTTTCGCCTGTTCTTTTACCTGGGCTGCTACCAGACAGCGCCCACATTTAACACAGACCTTCCGACTTCAAATAACTTGATCTCTCGCTGGGATGCCCAGTGGCTTGACTGTTGATTCTAGATCCAGTGAAGCTGACAGCCAAGATTTACTGCAACATTGTCCTATATTAATAGCATAAAGTGAGTGCTTTCATGGAACTTGAAGATGTATAGTGACAGAGACTGGGCAAGGCTCCATTGAGTGTTGTTGAAGAAAGTGATTGATTTCTATATGAGGGAGATGTCAGCTAGGTGACTTAGAAGTTCTTGTTCAATGTTGAAAGAAACATTGAGCTCTATGGAAGAAGCTTTGTTCTTCATTAATGATCAGTATTGAAAAATGAGAAAAGGAGCATCAATTTTTCCCTACTACGTCTTCTGTTTTTTCTAAAACTTTTAGGTAATGGGTTCAATTAAGAAAACAACAAAGGAACAGAGATATGGTTCAGCCATTAGGAGCACATGCCATTCTTTTAAAAGATCTGAGTTCAGTTTCTCAACAACCATGTAAGTTAGTTCACAATAACCTGTTCCCAGGAATCTGATGGCCTCTTCAGGAATCATTGGATGCCTGCACACTTAGATGATCTCCACACAGTCAAACACACTCATACATAATCCCCCAAAAAGTTTAAAAATAGAAAGCAATAAATTATTACAATGTGACTCTCTTAAAAACCCAAGGAAATTAAATTGAAAGCTCTTCAAATTAACAATAGTTTTAACAGGGATACAAGTTATATGGTAAATAAGCAAAATTAATATATTTGTATATGCAAGCAACATAGATAAAAATATTAAATTGCCTCCACACTTGCTGCAATGAAAATAATAATTATATTGAAACAAAGTTAATAAGCAACGTGCAAAGCCTACACAGAGACAATTATTTGATTTTACTGAGATTAAATAATAGAAATGAAGGAAAACTTTGCAATATATTTTTATTACTTCTTTGAGAAGTTTAAATGTACATTTAATGTTTTAAAATCATATTCAACATGCATTCTTTCTAACTCCTTCCACTTCCACCCTCAATGTCCAAATCCCACCTCAATTTTATGCCTATTTTTATAGACCATCAAGCCCAGTATTTATGGCACATTACTTATGCCTGTTTCATCGTATAACTAGAGTTAGATTGAACTATTTGGGGTCCTACATACCCTTAAAGAAAACTGACGTTTATCTCTCCCCTAAATTGTCAATTTTGAACAGCTCCTCAGCTAAGGGAGGGATCTTACAAGTTGGAATGTTGACTACCTTCATATTGTGAGAAGGCTTGTGTAGACAACTACAGCTCTTAGGATTTCATGAGTGCACTGTGTCCTCTCATGTTCAGAAGGAACTTTTCAGCTCGGTCCTCCTAACCATCGGGTCTTATAATTTTTACCCCTCTTTTGGAATGGTGTCTGATTTCTAACAAGGGGCACATAATATTTGTAAGAAAGCTATTTTTTCTTCTTTGTTCCTTTTTTTATTCTTTTTTAAATTTTAATTTAATTTTATTTTTAATTACACTTTACTTTGTATCCCCCCTCTAGTTCCCTCCCTCCTCCCCTCCCAATCCCTTCCTTTCTCCCGTTTCTCTGCGCATCCCCCTCCCTATGTCCACTGGTAGGGGAGGGTTTCTTTTTCTTCCTTCTGATCCTAGTCTGTTAGGGCTCATCAGGAGTGGCTGCATTGTCTTCCTCTGTGGCCTGGTAAGGCTGCTCCCCCCTCAGGGGGAGGTGATCAAAGAATAGGCCAATCAGTTCATGTCAGAAGCAGTCTCTGTTCCCATTACTATGGAACCCACAAAAAATATGAAACGCTTCATTAATTTGCATGTCATCCTTGCGCAGGCGCCATGATAATCTGCTCTGTATAGTTCCAGTTTTAGTATATGTGCTGCCGAAGCCAGCACAACAAAGCTATTTTTATGTCTGAGAAATTGATGGACACTTACTATCTGCCCTATCTGCCCTTTGACCATTTGTGAATTTTTGCTTTAACTAACAAAGAAACACAACAAAACTTCTCTGCTGATGTCAAAAGGCTACAAGAATCTATGGGTAGAGAGTTACGGAATTTAGAGGACAGTTGATTCTATGATTCCTTAGTAAAATAATGATAATAAATTACTCACTGGAGCCTGTGAGCTCAAAAATAATGACATTGTGGCCAAATAGACAAGGCACACATTTCTACAGAAAACAAATGTCTACCCCTTTAAAAATCTGAGCTACTACTGCTTCCATGGGTACATCCTGCTATACCAGTTTTTATTGTAGCTCACAGTAGGTGGGTAAGACTGTTCACATCTCTTTTCTCTTAGCAGCCGAACTTGTGCCTTCTTGTGTTCTGAAAGTAAGAAGGCAGAAAAAAGCTTCCGAATCGCTACCAACTTGATTTTGTCATGTCCTATGAACAAAGATTGTGCTATCTTCAACACCAGGGTTTTACCATTAAGTTCATGTGGGCACTAAAAGCAATGGCAAGAGGTTGCATTGTTTAGGGGATTTCAGGGCATGTTTGACAAACAACTCAAGGGGTATGCCTTAGTTACTTTTTTATCACCATAGCAAAAAACAAAGCAAAAAAACCAAAACAAAACAAAAACAAAAACAAACAAACAAAAAGATGAAACAAAACAAAAAGCACAAACAGAAAACAACCCAAAACCAAAAGCAAGACAATCAAACTATGACAAACGCAACTTATAGACGAAAGTGTTTTTGATGGGGTCTTGCGGTGTCAGAGGAAGAGTCTGTGATAATCATGACAGGTAGCATGGTAGGAGGCAGGCTGGCAATGGCTCTGCAGTAAGAGCGGAAGGCTTGTATCTGATCCACAAGCAGAGGCAGAGGAGAGCTAACTAGAATGGCAGGGATTTTTAAAACATAAGGGGCAAAGCTACCCTAGTGACACACTTCCTCCAGCAAGGCCACACCTTGTAATCCTTTCCACCAGTTGGGAACCAAATATTCAAATACATGAATCTATGGTGGCCATTCTCCTTCAAACCACCGCATGGAGATATCTCATACCTGGCACCCAGCTTTTTATTTGTCAACCAATTGCTGCTGAGCATAATAGTTTATCCTCTGTAGGGTAAGTCCAATTCAACTATGTTATATGACAAATATAATTAGTAAACTTGAATAAAATAAAACTTAAATAGTAACATTTATTTTCCACAAATGAACATACAGTGGTGTAAAAATCTAAGTTCTAATATATGACTATAATTCAATTATCATGAAATTTTAATGGACATTTCTGGGCAGTTTAGTGTCCAAGTGGGTTACATAGTAATGGCTTCCTCAGACTGCCTCTGACATAATCTGATTGGCCTGCTCTTTGATCACCTGCTCCTGAGGGGGGAACAGTCTTACCAGGCCACAGAAGATGACAATGCAGCCACTCCTGATGTGATCTGATAGACTAAGATCAGAAGGAAGGAGAGGAGGACCTCCCGTATCAGTGGACTTGGGGAGGGGCATGCATGAAGAAGGGGGAAGGAGGGTGGGACTGGGAGGGAAGGAGGGAGGGCCTTATGGGCGGGATACAAAGTGAATAAAATGTAATTAATAAAATTAAATTAAATTTAAAAAAGTTATTCTAAAGTTTATACTTTAAAAATATCAGTTTAAAGGAAGAATACACAAAAATTAAAACAGTTTTTGACACACTCCAAGTTTGTAAAAGTTAAGATAATTAAGTTGGCCTAAGATTTGAAAGCTAAAAATAAGATGTGCATGTCGTATTCCAAATATCAAATGATTACTTCAGAATTTAGTATTTGTGGGTCAGTGAGATGGCTTATAGGAGAGGCACTTGACACTCAAGCTTGCTGGCTTGATTTAACCTCCCAGAACCCATGGGAATGTGGAAGAAGAACACAGGTCCCAGACAATTGTCTTTTGGTCTCCGCATACATGCTATGACTTGTGTGCCCACTCCTCCCCTCTCCCAATAGTAGTAAGTTAAAAGGATTGAGTGTATGGTAAGGAACAGCAGTCTTCCCTGGAAGCAAATCATGACTAGTTGTTTAACAGAGGTATTGGGGCAACAAGAAAAGCTTGTGAGAGGATTTTCTACCTCATTAATGAACCTGAAACAACATGAAGAGATTTCATCAAAAACCAAAAATATTGTGTCACTTTGAAGGTGCATGCTTGAGCATTTATAATGAAACCATGGTGGATGGCCACCATGACTCTATCAGCTCTGAGGGTTTGATTTTGCGTTAAAATGATAGTGAAGATTTAAGTGTTTAGAAATATTCAGTGAAACTAAATGTCCACGTTAGAACATTATGCTAACACACACATACACACATACAAAAGAGAAGATCAAGGAGGCAGGAGAAGGAGAGGAATGTGCAAGGTAAGGAGGAAGAAAATTAATTTTTTTATTATATGTGTATGTATTAAAATGTAAAGACAAGGGTACCAAGGAGATTCAAGAAAACTTTACAAGAGATCCAGGGATTTAAACGGTCTTGTAATTTCAGTTGTCATTTTCTGCATTTCCAATCATTAATATATCATTAATTTTCTAAGACAAAGGGAAAAAAAATCATCCCAAATTTCATTCTATACAGAATAGGTTGCAGTAGGTTATTATCCTATTTTACACTTATAATTAACAAAATTATTCTTCTGTGATCGGCAACTTTTTATCAGGGGAAAAGAATAATACAGTAAGATGCATTTTCAGATCTGTGATCAAACATTAGAAGCACCCTCAAAACAGTGGCTGATAAGCCTGAAAATCTGCTTGAGGGCAAGAAGCTGAGCATGAGGCCTCATCACCGTGTAAATATGCAGCATCATGTATCACGGGTTATAGAAATTCTCTGTTCTTTCATCTCTATTTCCAGGAGGGTTATCTCTATGCAATACATTTTGATCTCAGAAGTGAAATCCATTTGATCTTTAATTCCTTACTCCAGGATCATTATATGCCCCGTGTTGACATAAGTAAAATATTGAAGAGGAGGTGTGCATGGCTCTGAATTGAAACTTGGATCTTAAGCCGGAGGTTATTTCTCACACATCCTGAAAGGGATGGACTTCAGATAGCACTGTCAAAAGATAGGTAATAATAAGGAAAGGAATCTACTTTAACAAGATTTTCATGACGTTAATTGGTGGATAGTTTAGAATTTTTTTTTTCATTGTGGTATTTTATAATTGTGATGTTTCTCAGAAGCTACATAAGTGAAAATTTGAGTAGTAAATTGGGGTTATCTTTATTAGCACTCTTTCAGAAGTGGGGAGGGATTTGGGCAGGGACAACATCTGGGCATCATCATAAGGCTTCCACATTTCGTTAAATGAAAATTAATGGAAATGTTCTGACACACTTGCCTTGTATCATTTCACTTCTTTTTTTAATTTTAATTTTTATTAATTACATTTTCATTCACTTTGTATCCCCCCTGTAGCTCCTTCCCTCCACCCCTCCCAAATCCTACCTCCACTCCCAATCCTACCTTCCCTCCCCCTTCTCCATCTGTGCCCCTCCCCCCAGTCTGCTGATAGGAGAGGACGACTTCCCTTCCTTCGGATTCTAGTCTATCAGGTCTCATCAGGAGTGTTTGCATTGTCTTCCTCTATGGCCTGGTAAAGCTGCTCCCTGCTCAGGGAGAAACGATCAAAGAGCAGGCCAATCAGTTCATATCAGAGACAGTCCCTGTTGCCATTATTATGGAACCCACTTGGACACTGAGCTGCCATGGGTTACATCTGGGCAGGGGTTCTAGGCACAGGAGACAACTTCCTGAACAGAACATGAACAGCACAGGCTCTAAGAGCAACAATCAATAAATCGGACCTCATGAAACTGAAAGAAAATCTTGTCAAGTCCCTCTCGCCACCCACACCCCATGGTTCTTCCTGAAGCACTACAAATGAAGATTTTCTTTCCCCAATAATTAAAGTCTCCAAACCATAAACACATAAGAGCCCTAATTGTCAGGGTGTTTGAGCATCATCAATGTTTTTAAACAAGTTGAATAGTTGTCTCCGAATACACTCTAATGTGAATTTCAGTGATGTCATAGTCAATGCTGTGAGCAGAAATCCACTTAGATGATAATAATCTATTGGCCTTCCTTCTGTATGCTTATTATTTAAGATTTTAGCAAGATGTTCTAAATTGACATAATTAAGTGTTCAATTGTTTGTGGAGCACGTATTCACGACTGAGTGGTGATACTAATTTATATCTATGTATTTGGAGGTCATGGTTGAATTCTGAGGCTCACTGCATACTCCTTCTATAAAATGAGCTAATAGAAAAATAGTACTACATAGTATAATCTAGTATATGATAGGGTAGGGCATTTGACATTATAGAGGAGGAACTGCCTATGGAATTCTTGGAACACAATGTATATATTATAAAGAGTTTAGCATATAATAGATACTGCTTCCAAAGCAGTCATCCTTGCAATAAATGTAAAACTGTCAACATGCTTTAGGACACAGAGGGGAAAGCTAACCTGTGCTGTAAAGAATTTAAGAAATTGTATTAGTTATTTTTCTGTTGCTGGGATAGTATATGGTGATTGAAAAAAAGGGGGGGCAACTTTGGAAAGTAAAGTTCTATTCATGAATAGAATTCTGGAGGTGAATAGAATCCATCATGGTAGAAAATCTATCCAAGAGGTCAGCCAGGCTGTCAGGGAAGCAGAGAGTTGGGCCAGGCTACAAAGCTTCAAAATACACCTCCACTGATGCACTTCTTTCCACAAAGATCAATGTCTGAAATGTTACAGAACATTCCCAAACTGTGGTGCCAACAGGAGACCAAGTATTAACAATATAAGCCTGTGTGGGACATTTCACACTCAAACCACCACCAAGGTCAAATGTGGAGAATGGATAACCTTAGTTAGGGAAGATAGTCCATCCTATATTTTCATAATTAGCCCCCCATGGCATGAAACATCCACTCAGTCCTGGCATCATGTTGAACAATGCACATTACTGCCATGTGAGAACAATTAATGATGCAGCTTAATCTTTGAGGTAGAGACACTAGATAACAAAAGGCTCAATCTCTGATCTCAGCACTTGCTGATACTCCATCTTACTCCCAGTGGCCCTTGAAATCCTGTAATTGAGTTAACCAGGGAAAGACCTCAGCAGGAGACACTGAGGCTTCCTAACCCTAGTTTGTGCTTTGAATTTGGGTCAGAGAACTTTCTTGCCAACATAAGGGGGGAACAGGGAAAATCACCCTTCTGTCAGACAGAAGAACTGAACATGAAATGTTTGTGAAGATGATCTTTAAAGCAGTAATAAGCATGCTTCAAAACAAGAAAATATGGAAAAACAGAAACAGCCAATATTGAATAGAATTTTCTGGACTCAGAAAGTCAAAGTAAGTTTGACTTTGGTATATTCCTGGCAAAATAGGTGGTTTATTGGATCAGTTCACACAAAGATAAAAAATGCCTTTGGATATCTGAAACAAAATCATAATGAGGGGAGAATTGTCAAACAAAATTTTGCCAGTTCATTATTCTTGCACATAACTACTTGTAATACTAATCATAGGTAACTTCTCAAAATTGCTACCTTCTAGAAATCACACAGAGAACAAGTGGAGTGCATTGCAGAGCTTAGCAAGACAGGGATCCTGCTGTCAGATCGCAAGCTGTGTTTGTTGTCAGTAGTGGCTTTGTAGCTTTCCTTAGAATGTTTGAGACTCTGTGCCTCCCTGTGTGTGTGTGTGTGTGTGTGTGTGTATGCATTTGCATGTATATGTAGTAGTCACACATATAATAAATTAATATAATTAACATAATATATATGTTACAGATCCTCACTTTGATTTAGCTTAGACTCAATGCTTCAAAATCACTCATGTAACTAAACTTCAAAACATTTATCCAACACCAGAAAAGGAGTAACTGGATACCAATTGTACTTTTTTCCTATCTATCTATCTATCTATCTATCTATCTATCTATCTATCTATCTATCTATCTATCTATCTCAATTTATTCACTTTGTATCCCAGCTGTATCCCCCTCCCTCGTCCCTTCCCAATACCTTCTCCTTTCCTCTTCTACACCCATGCTGCTTCCCTAGTCCACTGATAAGGGAGGTCCTCCTCCCCTTCCATTTGACTATAGCCTATCAGGTCTCATCAGAACTGTCTGCACTGTCTTCCTCTGTGGCCTGGTAAGGCTGCCTCTCCTCACCCCCCTTCAGGGAGAGGTGATCAAAGAACCAACCACTGAGTTCATGTCAGAGACTGCCCCTGTTCCCCTTACTACGGTACCCACTAGTAGACTGAGGTGGGGGGCAGGATTGGGATGGGATGAGGGAGGGGGCTAAAGCTAGGGTATAAAGTGAATAAAATGTAATACATTAAAAAAAGAAAAGGAAAAAGAAAAAGGGAATAAAATAATAATGAATAAAAAAATAAAATTAAAAATATTAAAAAACACATTTTTTCACATTGTGGCCCTTAAATATAAAGTTATTTCATTGAACTATAAATAACTGCAAAATATTTGATATGCAACCACAAATGGTTTTGAGACCCACAGGTTGAGAAGGCTTTCTCAGGGACAACCCTTACCTGGGCTAAGGGTCCTGCTGAGCTATGTTATAATATTCTTTGGGGAATGAATCACCACATGGAGCTCGCTTTGATATGTTCCCACAGGTCCTCAAGACTCTTTGCTCATGCCTCATGATGTCCATAAGGAATCATAACTTCTGTTGACTACTCTGGTCTCTACATACTAGGCAGTTAGGCTTCATTGTTTTTGTTTTGTTTTGTTTTGTTTTTGTTTTTTTTTAATCTGTTACAATACTTGGATTGGTCATGAAGCCTCTGCCTTTAAGCAGCCATGATGGTTACCACAGTGTTTCCCTGATATCCTCATTCCTCTTACTTAAGGAGAGAAAATAGAACAAGAAAGCTCTTGTTCTACTAAAGAGCATAAAGAACAGATGAACCAAAGGAAATGTCGTTTTTCAGATTCATCTAGATGGTGTGTACTTGTAGGATGGTAACTGCACAGAATGTTCACCTTAAGTGATGCCCTAGTCCTTTATTTTGAGTGGCTAGTTCCCAGTGTGCATGAGTTGGTTTTACCCTCCTGCTTTGCTCTCTATGGTGCTTATTTTTTATTTATATATTTATATCGTTTCAGATCCCTCAGATTAGTTACGCATCCACAGCTCCTGAGCTCAGTGATGACCGGCGCTATGACTTCTTCTCTCGTGTGGTCCCACCTGATTCCTTCCAAGCCCAGGCTATGGTAGACATTGTAAAGGCCTTGGGTTGGAATTATGTGTCTACTCTCGCATCCGAAGGAAGCTATGGAGAGAAAGGTGTGGAGTCCTTCACACAGATTTCCAAAGAGGCAGGTAGGAAGTGATTGCATCATCAAACTTAATCCTTTTCAAATACTTGTGATTTGCGGAGTTTTCTTGAGATATTAAGTAAACAGTAAACATAATCACCACCATGTCCTTGATTTTACATTCTCTGTCCTGTGACTGAATCTTTAAGGTCTTCATCTATAACATGTAATTTTTGGAGAAATTCTTTTCAAAGGTGTGAAACTGCAGCTTCCTGGCACCAACAGATGAACACAATAAACACTGCAATGGGTGCCTAGATGCTTCCTAAGAGATGTCCAAGGAAACTCCAGTCTGTTTATAGACAGTGAGAAAAAGTGACTGCCCATGTCCATCCATGATGCTTTTCTTCTTGCCCATCTCCTAGGTGGGGAGAACTGTTTAGAACTATGTATGTACATCATGACAAGGCTACCCTGGTTTTAGAAAAGAACCAAATACCTCTGAACAACTTCACAAAAAAAAAAAAATAGTAGAATGTATTTAGGCAAATAGAGCTGAAATTTGTGCTTGTGTTCTGAGAGTCAATTCTACTTAGTATCACTTAGAACAGATATCTTTCTTTAAAGAGCTTTGGAGGTTGACCAGCTATCATATATATATATATATATATATATATATATATATATATATATATATACACACACACACACACCTTTCTGGCTCATTTTATGTTTTATTTTATTTTTTTATTTTCTCCCACTTTTGACAGGGTCTCATGTAACCAAAGTTGTCCTTGAACTAACTATTTAGCTAAGGGTGAATTTTGATCTCCCTATCTCTGCCTTCTAAATTCGTGAATTTTAATTGTCCACATCCTGCCTGGTCCTATGAAGTTATTGTGATAAGGGAATCAATTTTTCTTGTAAGAATTTTATTCACTCAAAATGGTCAGTGACTGGTGTAGATAACCAAAAAATGAGATCAATGAACAGAAGGTCTGTATTATGAAGAAAGGTGCCACTTATCTTGATGACGGGAACTTGAACATCACCCTTCACTAAACATATACCCAGTGTATCTAGCTGATAGACCTGCCCATGACTGTGCAGAGAAGCTTCTTTGTGAATCACAAATTTTTAACTCACAGCATGCTCGATTGCTGTAATTTTAAGTGTCATTGTCCATCTGGGACCTCCTAACTTTCTGCCTTCAGACTGAGATACTCCTGTGTCTAAGTATCCCTGGCTGACACTTACAAATCACGGACAAGTGTCATCTTAAATATCATTTCTAGGTTCAAGCAGATATGAACTTCTTACTTTGTTCTGTTGTTTTTACATGGTGTTTCTGATTAATCATCCTACAGCTCTGGTCACATTCCCAAGACTCTGACTAGAGAACACGTGTTATTCATTCACTGCTGTTACTCTAACTGCTGTGGTTCTGTCTAACATAATTCAGTTAGAAACCTTCTGATCTGGCAGGAAATTTTAACTCAGTCCTGTGGCCGGCCGTTATATGTAGAATTCATTAGTAGTAGATTTTGTTAGCCCCCAAAGAGATACCTAATCATTGTAATGACCGTTTTTATTCCTTCCTTGGTCTCTTCTAATCTTGCTTTCATCAAAATGAGGTTGACATGGAGAAATGTGTGAACTCTCTGGATGGAAATAAGTAAAGTAGGCAAGGTCAAGAGAAATTGCATGTAAAACAGTAGCTCTGAAATAAAACCTGGCCATCATCTTGGAATATTTATTTGCTACTAGATGGTCCCAAATTTAACACTGAACTTTGTATTGATAAAGTAGAGAATATAATTCTTCCTCAAAAAATATCAGCATTGTTATGGTCACCAACATGTTAAATATTTAGTAAAAGACAGCTCTTCTTGCTTTGGGATTAAAACAAATGCTTATTCTAGCACTTTGTAAGAGACTGTGTTCTGTAGACAGGTTTCAGTGAGAAAATTATATGGTTGCTATTCCTGGTGTCATTGGTTGAAAGCATAAGATATGACATTAGAGTTTGTTATGTAATGGAAAAAGGAATCGCCTGTGTAATGTTGTATGCACATTCCAGACTATGCATTTTGCTAACCATATATTGAGATGTTCAGCTCAAAAACAAGGCCTTGTCAGGGACAGTCATTTAAAATCAAATCATCCAACCTGCAAACACACGCCTTGAGAGTGAGAGTCAAAAAATAATAACCTGCTGCTGGAGACATAGGAGAAGACACAGGAGATTCAGATGACATGTCAGCTAGTAGTTCTACATATTGTGGTATTCAGATAATGGTTATAAGCCACCTGTGCTATATCATGGGTGCAATTAATAACAGGAAGTTCACGTAAGTGCTTTATGGATACCCTTCTCTGATAAACAAGGAGAAAGGAGAGACAGAGGGAGAGTTTAAGTCGTGTAGACTAAGTTTATTCACTGTGACTTAGAGAGAAAATGAGGTTAAAAGACCACTGCATTGCTATGAGGTACTTTTTGTGTGTGTGTATGCATTCACTTGTGTGTATTGTGAATGTATATATATGTGCATTTGCTTATGTAAGCACACATGTGGGGGTTCATCTCTCTGTATATCTTGGTCTGTCTCTCTTCTTTATCTCTGTATCTCTCTCTCTGTGTGTATGTGTGTGTCCTCAAAGCTGATACTGGGTGTCTTTTTTGATTGCACTATACTTTATTTATTGAGAAAAGGCCTCTTGCTGAACCCAGAACTTGGCAATCCCTGTGAACCTGGCTAGCTAGGTATCCTTGGAGATTTCTCTGTCTGTACATGAAACAGCTACTCCTGAGCAGATTTTACATGGACTTGGAATATCCAAATCCCTCACACTTCAGTGCTTTATCCACTGAGCCATCTCTCTAACCCCTTCATTTCTGTGGACATCTGAGGATGTATCTCCCTACTCAAAATGTGATTTTGGTATTTAAAGATACATAGTCTCAGGCATCTCAACTTCTAAGTCAGCCTACTTTATCTCTATCCACTTAAAGAAACAATTACATATTCTACTTCTGAGAATTCTGGAAGGTGTACTTGTTAGAGAATTTGGAGAAATTTTCCAGTGTAACATCAAATATTCACTTTATTTTTCATCTACTAATTCAAGAACATGATCTGTACAAAAGACCCGAGACACATATGTGTAAAAGTGAAGCTTTTTATCATAAAATTGAGTAAGGTGCTCAAGACACAGAGACCTGGATTTGAGTTATGAACTCTCTTACTTCGGTACTGTAAAGATTTGATACATGATTCACCATTTCGGTCCTCAGCATCCACACAGAGCGAAAGAGATTTATGGAGTCTGCTTTGTCATGGCTGTGTAATGAATGAGATGTGGTACTGGGAAGCAGTTAGTGCTTAGAAACACCTGGCTGTTAGTGCACCACACTGATTCCCTATAAATATTTATTATTTGAACTTGAAAAGTTTGAAAATGACTGGAATAGTCTGCTTTCAGTCATAATTGCAAATTACGTTGATAGTTGAATTACTTCTTTTTAATACATTTTACCTTATAAGGAAAAGGAAAAGAAGTGAGCTAGAGTCTCTCTCTTTCTCCCTCCCCCTCTCCCAATCCCTTTCCTTCTTCTTTCTCTCTCTCAGGCATGCACACCCATGTACGCACATACAGATGCCCCCTTCAGAAACACACGAGGGATTGAATATATTTTATATGTCACGGTGTCAATCTGAAAGAATTAACTTCCATTGCTTTTCAACAGTTTGGTTCTGAGAACTGTCATTCTTCTTTATAAATACTTTGTTTTCATTTTAGAATGCTTTCACCACAAAATTGAAGGGATCCTTAATCCTAACGCAGAGGCTACGCTAGGCAGAAAGCACATCTCTAGTGCTCACAGTAGCAAAGCAAAGGTTGAGCTCCCTGGCATCACTCACTGGTAAAACGAATGATGAAATCTTCATTGGATGGAAAAAAAAAAGCAAGCACATTTCAACAGGAGTCTTTCAATTCTCTCTGTCTCTCTCTCTCTAATTTTTATGTGTATGTGGGTGTTGTCAGCATGAATGTATGTACCACATAGGTGCCCTGGGATGCTAGAAGACGGTATCAGATTTCCTGAGACTGGAGTCACAGACAGTTGTGAGCTCACAATGGTGGTAGGAATCCACCATAAGTCCTTTGGAAGAGCGGCCAGTGCTCTTTACCACTAAACCATTTCTGGAGCACCATCAGGGGCCTGTTCACATGGATGATTAGACATCTTTTTGTCTATGCTGTTAAAGTAAATGCCAACAGCCTCGCTCAGGCTCGGTTCTGGAAGACTTGCATAAGTGCAGCTACTACATCATATTGTGATTTAAGGAGAATGTTAACATGATTTCCTCAGATGATGACTGTCTTGTAAAAGAGCCACATTTGTATAAATAGCCCTGTAATGGTTATTCACATAATGTCAACAAAAGCTGATTTTGCCTAATATTGTAGGGAATAAGGCAAAATTCATTCCCATTACCTCCCTCTCCCCACCAAAAAAGCCAGGCCAATGTGGTAACCTAAATGCCTTAAGTTGCATTTAAAGGCTCTTATTTCCTTAGTGGAAGCCAAAAAAAAAAAAAAAAAAAAAAAAAATTTGTGAGAACGTATCACACTGGTCGGTCTCAGATCCTTTGGATCTTGCTTTTTATAATTAATTTTTTATTTTTATATTAATTACAGTTTATTCACTTTGTATTACAGCTGCAACCCCATCCCTAATTCCTTCCCAATCTCACCCTCCCTTCCTTATCTCTTCCCATTCCCCTCTCTAAGTCCACTGAAAGGGGAGGTCCTTCTCCCCCTCCATCTGACCCTAGCCTATCAGATCTCATCAGGACTAGCTGCATTGTCCTCCTCTGTGGCCTGGCAGGGCTCCTCCCTCCTCGGGGGCGGGGAGGGGTGGTGGTCAAAGAGCCAGCCACTGAGTTCATGTCAGAGACAGTCCCTGTTCCCTTACTAGGGTACCCACTTGGAGACTGAGTTGCCATGGGCTACATCTGAGCAGGGGTTCTAGGTTTTATCCATAACTGTATAAAGTATGGTTGAAGTATCAGTCTCACAAAAGACCCCTGTGCCCAGGTATTTTGGTTCTGTTGCTCTCCTCAGATCTTATTTGTCGGGATTGTAAAAGAGTAAACTGCATTGGACTCTAACAGCCTTTAAACCAGTTTCTAGGAGAATTCAAAGATACTGTTTTATGACATTATTATTATAAAAACCCAGGCACCTACAGTGTGTTAACGATGCAATGTTAACCTACATGTCAACTTTTTAAAACCTAAAAATATGCTAGAACTATCCTTTTGGTATTTCGTGATACTTACTAGAAATTGTTGCTTCATCTGGCATTATTACGTATTTTCAACAGAAAGAAAATGCTTATGTGGAAGGGGGAAATTTCACATGGCCTGATCACTAGAGCAAGAACTATAAGCAAATGATGACTGATGAAAGAGGGAAAATTAGTTTTCTCAGGAAGGAGCCTCCTAATTGTAATCCAGTACAAGTGTTCAACCCTGAAATCTTGTACATAAGCAAAACTACGGAGACTCAGCAGGCTATGTTTCTATATTATGCGCTTATATATGTATATGTGCAACCATAATCAATATAAAAACAGGCTTGAATTTGAGAGGGGGTTAAGGGTGAAAACATGGGAGAGTTTGGAGGGAAAGGACAGGGAATGAATGAAGGGAGAATAAAGATGGAGAGAAATGGTGTCGTTTAATAAAAATAAAAATATAAAGTATCATTATTAAAATAAATTCTAGATATTCTTTGAATTTATCATTTTGCTTTCTGAATATTCTCTATAATGTTTTTGGGGTCATAAATGCATAGCCAGAGATTTATTTAGCTGCTACACAGTCATCAGGATTTAGACCTTGAGATTGTGAATTTGCTAATGATGCATTTTTTTACGTTCATTTATGTCTCTGTGTAGTGCATAGTATATGTAAGGCATGTATGTACGTGTGTGTATACATCCACTAAGAATTGAAGCTCTCTCTGATCAGAGGGACAGACTAGTCAGTGTGCCTATGGGTTCCTCCTGTGTTCACCTCTCCAGTGCTAAGATTGCAAGCACCTGCTGCCATGTTCATTTATTATTTAGATACTGAGCATACAACTCAGGCCCCAGTGCTTTACCAACAGAGCTCTCTCTCTCTATCTCCCTCTCTCCCTCATTATGGGAGTTTATAGCATTGCTTTCTGTTCCTTCCTGGATGCAGCACTCTCTCTTTGCTGGTGCTTTTTATAGTCAAGGCAAAGTCAAGCCTGTGTTCCTGTCATCTAGCTTAAGTTCCGTTGGCAGAAGGCATGCAAACAGTATTTACTAAGAAAAAGAGAGGGAACAATTTTACTTCCTCATCTTGTCTTTTGGGGGAAAACCAAAGGAATCACTTACAAAGTCATAATTTTTCCTCTAGGTCCCCTAAAATGATAACCTGGATCTGTTACTCTTGGTTTACAATAGGTTTCCTCTTGACACTCCTACTGAAAACCAAGTGTTATAGTGTAAGCGCTTTATAGAAGTCACGACTGTGCATCTTTGAATACCTACCATCCATACTTTATGCTCTGTTTAGACAGAATTTCACTATGTAGCACTGACAGGCCTTAAACACATTATGTAGATGAGGCTGGTCTCAAATTCACAGAGTCTGTCTGCTGGGTGCTGGGATTAAAAGTCTACCCCACATTACCTGCCCTAATACCTACATTTAACATAAGTAACATACATTACTAATAAGGCAAGTAATCTTTAAAATATTAAATATATGATTACCTTTTTATATAACACCATTTTAGGAAAGAAACAAGAACTTAGATGGTGGCATTGAAATCTAGATGGTGGTGTGGAGATATAATAAGCATCCTTGCTTTTTTTTTTTTTATCTTGGTATAGGGAATTTGAACTTAAATCCTCAGGTTTTCAGAGCATGTACTATTCTTACCTGCTAAGCCACCTGCCCAGCCTAAGGATCCTGTTGTAGACAGCAATGGATGTAATTGTCTCTTTAATAACACAACCTATTTAAGTCTATGTGGATATGCTAATGACAAATGACTACATAAATTTTCAGAAGGGAGCCTGTCTGCAGATTACGGTAAAGCTTACAACACCTAATATTCATGTTCCTAGCCTCACCTTAGTTTGTGTTCTGCTAACCAGGCATAACCACTGTAAATGAATTAAGCTTCAAGGACACAACTAGCAAGAACAATAAAAAGCCCAATTTAATGACACCAGCATTGGCCAGAGCAGCAATATCCACTTAGGCCAGTAGATGTGAAATCCAGCATCAGTTGGCTTCACTCATTTAACTTCTGGCTTCCTATTCCAACAGGACCTACAGTAGTGTCAAGCCAGCCTGCTGATACAGCTTTTGTTTTGTTTGTTTGAGGCTTTGCTTCTGGCAGCCTGGATTCTCTCCGTGTCTACTAATATTCTGATTTTGGTTCTCTAACCTCCCCAGTGGCTCAGTGAATTGTCCAACATCATTTAAATAATTTATCTGCTTAATTTAGGCATGTTCATATTTTGTTTCTTTTCAACCTTCATTAACACAGGTAATGAACGGCTGTCTCTCTTCTGAGTTTCTTAACATCCCGGGTGTACCTCTGTCACAGAATTGCTTTACCTTTCTTCAATTTCATTTTCCTAGCTTCCCTCTCTAATTACAAATTAAGTTTATAAAAGACGGCATATTGAATATGACATAATAGTGTTTATTCAGAATAGTGCACAGTACAGAATAGGATCTTTTAAATAATTTACTTTATTTTTATATTTTTGTTTTATTAGTTTAGTGTGTGTGTGTGTGTGTGTGTGCATGTGTGTGTGTGTACATGTATGTGGAGGGCAGAGGACAATTTTCAGTAGTCAATTCTCTCCTCTCGTATGAGTCCTAGGGACCTAGCTCGTGTAGCCAGATTGCATGGCAAGCACTTTTAGCTACTGAGAAACCTTTTGGAACCCATGTATTTTTTAAAAACATGTTAACAATATCAGTATTAGCACAAGATTCTAGTTGGTGCAGTGGGACTGTTTCTGATTCTGATTTTCTAGCATGACCATCGCTTCCCTGTGAAAAAATGGCTTTCTAAGTCTATAGCTAAACCTGGTATCTTATGAGCCCACAGTATGCATCTGAATACCTTTGTTTATAAACACTGTCTCAAAATAATATTCACAACAACAAAAAAAAGAAAGCCTTGACTTCCAAAACACAAATATGAGAAAGGAAAGCAATGAAGATAAACATAGTTATGTTCCAACTGAGGTCTCTGGGAGAAGGCGGATAATATCCCCAAAATGAATGTTGAAGATAGACAGACAATGCTGTCCAAAGGGAAGCAGTGCAGGGTGTTCTAGGAAGAGAGGAGCATGACTGAACCGCAAGCAACAGTGGCAGTGTTTGAAATGCTCAAAGCTGTAAGAGCAAAATCATTGGTTTGAAAAAATATACAACCCCTGATGAACGGAATTCAAAATCTCTTCCATGCAACATGTTTACCATTTCTGAAAAGGAGCAGATATTTGAGGTCTAAGCCTAAGGTTCTGGCTCCACTTCCTTATGTAATTCACTGGGAACCAGCATATCGGTCCTATGAATAGTGAAGGCATCAGTATTTACTAAGAAAACTCATGTCTCTTGTTTTAGAAAATTCCCTAATAAAAATCACTCTAATTGCTGAGGATGAGCTCCTCCAAGTGGCTGGACTGCCACAGTTGGCATGCAGTCTTAAAATAGATGATGACAGACTGTCGCTGCTACTGTGACATGAAAGAGAGACTCTGGACACAAATCTAACAACTCCCTCTCCCTTCCAAAACTTCACAGCATGTGAAAGTTTTGGACTCTGGGAGGGGACATGAAAAGAGCTGATGGTAGTGGTGGGTCCTGCTTTGTGGCTTCCTTGCCTCTGAGGACTTCCTGGTGCACCTACTAAGAAAGGGTTTTATATGGAAAGGAGAATAGGGAGGAAAAGAATCCTTGGTTTGAATCCAGGAGCAGAGATACAAATATGGAGAATTCTGTTGAGCAGTACAATTTTTTGGTCAGTGGAGGAGGGAAGGAAGAGCCCTGCAGTGACTGCCTGAGAA
Organism: Psammomys obesus; assembly: GCF_907164565.1. Classification (NCBI taxonomy): domain Eukaryota; kingdom Metazoa; phylum Chordata; class Mammalia; order Rodentia; family Muridae; genus Psammomys; species Psammomys obesus. Next base: position 3,470,052 of record NW_026596101.1, on the reverse strand, counting down.
AGCGACCAGGCATTTGTGGTGACTTCAAAATCAGTAAGTTTAGAATCAGGTGTGTTTACTCTTTTCTCTCTATCTAATGAGGCTGTGTTCAGTCTTCAAGATTTTGAAGTCCCTATTCTCAATATTTACAAAAAAACAAACAAACAAACAAAAAAACTATTATGAGAGTCCTCGTTCTGAATTTCTGGAGGACTGATAGAATAGATCCTAGCAAGAGATTTGTTATAAGAATAAAATGAGTATATTGGAACATCAATGTCCATATAGACTTCAGAAAAACATGTGGAACAACTTGTACTGATAACCAGATTTCACAACTAAAAGCTTCAGAGTTCTAAGAACTGCTTAAATGTCTAGTACCATTTGAGAAGTGCAGGGCAAGCAAAATGCTTGGGTTTAAGTATTTCATCCGGAAAGTGCATTAGCTACAGTGGCACCTTCCACCACTGGGGTTGAAGGAGGGCAGAGCGTAGGCAGGAAAGACTGATCTTCATACAATGTCCATGCTCTGATAAACACTTGGTGGTCAGACTGTCAGTTTGGTTGCTGCTGCCAGAAGCTTCCAGAATGCTACTCGACTGCACTAGAGAAGTGAGATAGGGCACTGGAATGAGCGAACTGGACAGTTCTATTGTATAGGCAGCCCAGTCCATGCACTACATCGTGTCTGATTGTTTGCAGCATATCTGCTTACTGGCTTCGTTGACTTCTTCATTTATTTTGTATTTTGAGCAAGTTAATGCATGTATGTGCAGGCTCTTTGAGATTTACATAAAGAGATCTGTTCTCTTTTAATTTGGCCTATGGATCCCTGCTGTTAAATCTTTCTGAGATCATGGGGAATTTTACAAAGCCCCATGTGGGCTGTATTGAGACTCTCAAGCAAGCAAAGTGATTTCAATACACACCAGCAGCGACAGTAGCTGTCCTGAACAGAACCATGGTCACTTCCTTTGAAGGATTTTGACCTCTGTGTTCTATTACTGCTTACTCACATTGTTTGTTGCTCTTCTAGTTGAATGAATTAAACACCTCAGCCTTAATTCCAATCACTATTAAACAGTACATTTCCATTACAATAGTAATTTAGAGTTAGCGTTAATTTAAACACAATTTTCATAGATCCTCTTGAGGCAGCATTATAATCTTTGCTTCGTGTTAGTAAGATTGCCCTGTGACCCTGAAAAGCTTGAGTACCCATTACAAGATAGACATTTACATATAAGAAAAAATACTGTAATCATCATCATCATACAACTATTATCTTGGGGTAAAACATATGTGCACATGAGCACGCACAAACACACAGACACACTCAGACGTAAGCACATATTTTAGGCTCAAGTGAAAGAGAAGAATTATTAAAATGTTCTTTCCATAAAGTATCAGTGGCCTTTCTAGATGCAACTAAGATTTTAACATGAAGGTCATAATGGAGCTCAGTTTTTAAGTACTTACTAGAATATGAGAAGCTCTAGATTCTATTCCTACCACTGCAAAACAGCAACATGCATATATACTAGGGATATGTGTTTTTACTTCACATAAATCACATGTTATTTTTATCAGAGTAGATAAATGTTCCTTTAAATGATTCAATTTTTCAGAATTGTGACAGAAACTGTGATGAATATCTACTAACAGCATATGTGAATTTTAAAAATATAGATATAAATATGCATATACATACATGCATGTATCTACATATATATGTATACATACATGCGACATGTATGCACACAGACACCTATAACAATGTCTTAGTGCTAATGCATACAGAAATTATTGATGCTTCTGAGCATTGTCTTTGGGAAGTAGACATCAATTTGTAGTTCCCTATGAGGACACTGGATGCTATTTTCTACAAGCTATACATGATAATAGAATTGGTGTGCATTCCTCTCTCCACACTTTGGGGTGATCACAGTATATTTGTCATTAGTCTGTTCTCCTCAAGTCCTGTGTTCAGCATTTGTCAATGAGTAGTTGTGATAGCAACTAGAATGGTGCTCAGCTATAGACAGCGCAGTCAAATTATCAATGGAGCACTCCTCTAGGGTCTCAATGCATGCTTTTACAGTCCGATATTAGTACAATTATTTTTAACTAAAATCTTATTGAAAATATTTTTCCCTTCATGATATTCTGATCATGGTTTCCCCCTCCATCTGCTTCCAAATTCTTCCCACCTCCCCACCTATGCAACTCTACTCCTGTTTTAAAATCTTTTTTTTTTTTTTTTTTTTTTTTTTTTTTAGCAAACAGACAAAAAAAATAATAATACTTTGAAAGTTTCTGTATAATGTATTTGGATTATATTTATCCACAACTGCCTCTCTCCACCTTCCTCCAGGCTCCCCAGGACCTTTCTTGCTGTATCCCTTCCAACCTAATGTCCTCTTTTTTCACATTTTCATCAGTGACCCACTGAGTCCAATTACTACTTTTGACATTCACGTGGCTGTATGTCCGCCCATGTAGTATGAGCAAGCTGCAGCCTCCAAGACCTAAAAAGGAGTAACTGTACCTCCCTCACTAACTCCTCTGATGGAGGTGAAGCCATAAGGAGCCATGTGTATCCATGCTGCAACTTTTCTTGTATTCGGAACTTTTTTAAAATTTCAAAAAAAAAATGCAACAATATTACTAGAACATATATATGTGGAAATATTCACAACCTGCTAACTGAGAAATGGGAAAATTCTACTCCGCTTTACTCCCAACTCTCCAAGAAAGAATGTTCCAGCAAAGGTCCTCTCTATAGCCATGTGGTTTTTATCCCATTAATTAAGATTGCAGGTAATGGCAATAGCTGAGTTAGATGCAAGGTTTTACCTACAGGGTCTGAAATGTGTAAACAACAAGGAGAGACAACAGGGATCCAGAAACATATGGAAGAGTTAAAAAAGAATGAGCCAGGGTTGTCTCCACTTACAAAAGATTGGAGAATGAAGGCGGAGGTGGGAAGAGAGGTTGTACAGGTTCGCAGGACAGAAAGGAGAGAATCTCACCATTTACACTGAAATCCCATGATTCCTAGTCTCTGCAAAGAAGTCTTCCTTTTCCCACAACTGGAGTCCCGGGAGCCATGGTCCTCCCTTCACATTTTCCTGTTTCCACTGTACCTCCTTCCTCTCTGCAGTTTTAACTGGCTTGAGCTGCATGTGATCACAGTTGCATGGAGTTGATATGTGTACCAGCCATATTCTTTCTGCCTGTCACAGCTCTCTTTCGCCACCAACCTGATCCCTTATATTCTTTGTTGTCTTGTTTTATGATTTATTTATTCATGTTGCATCTGTACCACAGCCCCCTCCCTCCTCTATACCCCCGCCTCTCCCTCCAACCTCTCCCCTCTTCTCCTCAGAAAAGGGGCACACCCTTCCCTACCAACCCACCCTGGAACATCAAGTCGCATCAGGACTAAGCTCATCCTCTGCTGCTGGGGCCCAACAAGGCAGCCTAGCTAGTGAAAGTGATCCAAAAGCAGGCAACGGAGTCCATGTCAGAGACAGCCCCCACTCTAATTGCAAGGGGACAAACATAAGACCAAGCTGCCCATCAGCTACAGATGTGTAGGGACCTAGGTCCAGTCCATATGCTCTTTGGTTGGTGTTTCAGTCTCTGTGAGGCCTCATGGGCCTAGTTTGGTTGACTCTGTTGGTCTTCTTGTGGAGTTCTTGAACCCTCCAGGTTCCTCTATCCTTCTCCCAAATCTTCCATAAGATTTCTTGGCTTCCATTAATGTTTTGCTATGGGCCTCAGAATCTGTTTTGATTTGTTACTGAGTGGAGCCCCTCAGAAGACAGTTAAGCTAGTTTCCTGTGTGCAAGCATAGCAGAGTATCATTAATAGTGGCAGGGGTTGGCTCTATCCAATGGCTGAGGTTAGGAGGCTCTCAAGTTGGGCCAGTCATTGTTTGGCCCTTCCCTCAACCTCTGCATCCAGCTCCATCTTTATCCCTGTAGACCTTGTTGGCAGAGTAAATTTTGGGTTGAAGGTTATTCTTTCTTTTCTTTCTTCCTTGAAGTTCCCCTATCTTTGGATTGTAAGAGATTGATGTACAACTAAGCATACAATTCTATTTATGCTCATTGTATTTTAAATAAAGTAGGAATAATTGAATCTAAACAGGGGAAGAAAATCCAAGATCAACTACTTTGGCTAATAAAATTTGTATTCAAGTTATTGCATTTTAAGTATTAACATTGAATTGAGTTCAGGAATCCAGTATTATTTTCTTTATATTTTTAAAGTTTGTATGCCATTGCACTATTAAGATTATAACCCCCAAATCTCTCTCTCTCTCTCTCTCTCTCTCTCTCTCTCTCTCTCTCT